>NC_056731.1:1121555017-1121560017 GCF_019279795.1 Protopterus annectens | reverse complement strand
GCCTCCCCAAACACAAGCAAAAGCATGCTTCTCATTATACATCCTCTGCAGAACATAGTACACATAATATATCACAAACCAGTGTCTCACCAGTCAGGCCCCTAAGGCATAACAAAGAAACAAACATCTTAGTCATAGGCGACTCAATTGTGAGACACACAGATGTCCCTCTCATCAGGCTGGATAAGGAAAAGGTGACAGTCAGCTGTCTGTCAGGTGCCAGGATTTGCCATATCACACATGCACTTAAGTCTCTCAACAACAGGCACTGTTATGACTCCATCATAGTCCATGTTGATGTGAATGACTTGAGACATATCTCACTGGACTATATGAAGAGAGACATGACTGAGCTCTCTGATTATGTGTCTCAGGCAGGTATGTCTCTAGCCTTAAACAGCATTTTACCTTTGCATAGGATGATACCTCAATACCAACAAAAAATTATTGACTTCATCAATTGTCTTAGTTTCTGGTGTCGTTCAAAGGGGATCCAGTATCTGTCAGCCTGGGATGACATGGTTGACAGACCTCGATGCTTTGCCAGAGATGGTCTTTATGTGTCACCCCTGGGATTTCGGTTAGTGGCTTAGGCTCTTGCCATCCTATAGTGCCTTTTTTAGGCAATGTCACAAGAACAAAATTCATGACATAAAAATACCCTCTTAAAACAACCTCGAGGTTATGCTGCTAAACGCTAGGACTCTAATCCAGAAACTGCACTCACTGGAAGCAGTCCTCACCCTGGAAGATGTCGACATTTGTGCAATCATTGAGACCTGGTTTAAGGCTGTGGATAGTATCCCAGCTATACCAGGTTACATTTCCTTCCACATGCTGGAGACCACAAACTGAAGGTCTGAGAACTAAAGGAGATGGTGTATCAGTATTCATTAAAGATAATACACCTGTAGACTGGTTAAACAGCATGATTCCCTTGAATTACTTCAGGTGCAACTGACTGTAGGGTAAAACCCTCTTCAAGTCATTGCCAGCTATAGGATCCCCTCCATGAAACAGGACATCCCCTCAACCTACTTGGATCTACTGAAGTCATTCAAGATACAACCAAACACCCTGGTTTTAGGCGACTTTAATTACCCGTCCATTGAATGGGTAAATTATACATTTTATACATTTTAAATGTTCAAACTCACTTGCCCAAAGGTTCCTGGACTTTGTTAACTCCAGTGCCCTAGACCAGCTGGTTGATACATCCACAAGAGGCTCAAACATCCTGGACCTGGTGCTCACCAACATGGGGGACTGCTGCACCCTGGTGAGATCTGACCACAAATCAGTCTTGCTTGAAGTAACTATAGCACAAGACACCCCCCTTAGCAACAACTAGACTAAAAAACTTCTCCAAGGCCAATTACAACCTTTTACGTGACAGCATAAATAGTTTCATAGCCCCTCCCCCCACTGATGGAACAGACACCTATACTGAGTTATACACCAATGTTTTATACAAACACCTGTACAGTTGTATTGACTCTGCCATACCTGACAGAACCAAAGCAAGATCTTCAAGGAAAAACAAACCTGCATGGTGGGTTACCGTCATTAGTAGGCTATACAACAGGAGAAAGGAATTGCTGGCTAAGAGTAGGAAAGAACAGTCTCAAAACTGGAAACAGTCCCTCCTCAATTTAAACAAGCAAATAATACTCCTAGTGAAGTCCTCCATAACCTCAAAGGTAATACCCAGAATTGCACTGAACCCGTAGTTAATGGTACTACATATATAGAACCTGTGGATATAGCAAACCTGCTGGCTGACAGGTTCAGTGGAAACTTCACTCTCCTGTCCTGGCCACATACACCTCAAAGCATCCCTAACACCTGTCCCTCACCTAAAATCTCTGAGGAGCAGGTCTTAAATACCCTTTCCAAGGCCAAAAACACAGCCTCTATGGCACCAGACAACATCCCTGGATGTGCTCTATATGGGTTAAAACAGGAATTAGCTTCATCATTGGGCACATTTTTCAATCACAGCCTAATCAACTTGGCTCTGTCCCAGCAGAATGGAAAACAACTACCATCATCCCTTAGCACAAACCCCAGGAACAAGAGACTCATTAGCCTGATCAGCCTTATTTGCAAGGCCAAGGAACAAATCATCATTGACCTTATTAACAAAGATATAGAAAATCTCCAAACACTTCACCCCACCCAGTTTGGCTTTGTCAAGGGGAGATCATGCCTGTTAAACTTGTTGGACTTCTTCGAGACAGTCAACAAAGCCCTACACGAGGGCAAATCTGTAAATATGGCCTACTTAGACTTAGCCAAGGCCTTTGACACAATTCCCCCACTCAGGCATCATTGATAAACTCACCCAGCTGGGAATCAACCCATATACTGTTGGGTGGGTCACAAACTTGCTCACTGATAGAACACTTATGGTCAAAATAGAGGACTCCACCTCCTCCATCAGACCCATAACCACTGGTGTTCCACAGGGATCGGTTCTGGAACCCCTACTGTTCCGAATCTACTTATACAAAGTACAGGCTAAAACTAAAGGAATGTGGCTGACAAAGTTTGCTGGTGATGACTGCAATCTGGGAGTGACCATTGAAACCCCTAGTGATGTCAATATCCTTCAAGATGGTCTTACACAGACTAATGACTGGTGCCAAAATCATGCTCTTAAACTTAATGCAAAGGCAAGGGTGATTTTCCTGCAAACTACCACATCAATAGCAATACCCTAAGCACACAGTTAGTGATGAGAGATCTTGGCACGCAAGTTGACAGCAACCTTAACTTTGATTACCATGTCTCCTCAGTGGTAAGAAGGGCATTTTATATTGTTCATCTCATAAGGAAGGCCACTGCCTCCAGAAAAAAAGAGGTTAGAATCCCCCCCCCCACGTACTCTTCCCTCATTAGGCCAAGAACAGAGTACAACTCTCCTTTTGGTATGTTCCTTTGCAAGCACCTGCAGCAATTGGAGAGACTACAGAGGTTCCTTACAAAGAAAATTCAGGGTCTTCAAGATATGTCTTATGTGGACTGAGTAAAATAATTGTCACTTTACTCTGTGTCACACAGATGGCTCAGAGGTGACCTAGGCCTTGCATAAAGAGCAATCTCTGACCCAGCTTTAATGGAAATGCTGCACATTCGCATGTCAAATGGCAAATGGGTCACTTGCTCAAAGGACCTTAACCTGGTATGTGATATTAACAGAACTTGCTGGAGAGACATATTTGTCTCACACAGGTTGCCCCACATTTGGAACAAGCTTCCTATTCATGTTAAACAAAGTTCCTCATTGGCCCTATTAAAGGGTAATTTGGACGACTGGATAGGCAAATGGAAATTCACCCTGGGGGTTCCACCTGTGTCCCTCTTTATCAAGGGCAATAGGTGCTGCTTTTAGTGTCTGCTTGAACCAGACATCCTTGGGAACATGGGTTGAACTTGGCTAGGCTTGTAAGGGCCCTGGGCCTGTTAGTTTAGTAACCTACTATGATCCTACAGTGACTGTTGCTTAACAGAAGCTTTAGCTACCTAAATTTCAGCCGACTAATGGTTTGATTTACTTTGTTCTCTTGGTGACTCCTCCTGTCTAGGGAGATAAACTTTGATTTTTTTTTCTGGTACTGGTTCTATGCAATTTACTATATTTTATTTTTGTTGGTTGTTAATTACTATGTTTATTAATCATCTTCTGGTACTTAAAAAAAGCACACTGTTGATCGTTAAATATAAGCTTTTTAATAAAATTAAAACAGAAAAATCAACTTAAAAAAACCCTCAAAGGTGCATTTTAATGCAACAATAACATTTATCAAGTACATCAACAGCAAAGAACATTCAGAGGTGCTTGCTGATGTTCTGAAAACCATAAATTAAATCCTAAATAACAAAACTGAAAATTCAAATGTGAAATATATATATATATATATATATATATATATATATATATATATATATATAGGTGTGTGTGTGTGTATAGATATATATATATATATATATATATATATATATATATATATGTGTGTGTGTGTGTGTGTGTGTGCAGATTATACACACACACACACACACACATATATATATATATATATATATATGCACACACACATATGTGTGTGTGTGTGTGTGAGAGTGTGTGTGTGTGTTATATTCATACACACACACACATATATATCTGCATAAAATATATATATATATATAAAATATATATATATATATATATATATATATATATATATATATATATATATATATATATATATATATATAGATATATATACATACATAGTACTAGTAAATGGACTACCAAAGGATGACGCTCAGGAGAATCATTATCGCAAAACCAAAGAAGACTCCGTTCGTCCACCAAGTCGCGGGTATAAAAACTGTAAAAGTTGCAGACTCCAAATCTGACCTCAAAGCAGTGACAAGTGGAGTACCACAGGGTTCTGTCCTGGGACCTCTCCTGTTTGGTATCTACTTCTCTGAAGTACAGGCTAACACAGAAGGCCTCTGGCTAACGAAGTTCGCAGATGACTGCAAACTAGGAGCCATAGTCAAGTCCCCAAATGATGTGGACATCCTACAGAAGGGCCTCACTGAGTCAGATGCCTGGTGTCAGAGCCATGGCCTCAAGCTCAGTGCCAATAAGTGCAGTGTCATCCCCTTTGGTAAAAACTCTGTACCCATGAACTACCACATAGGCAGCAATCTACTTAACACTGAATGCGTGATAAGAGACCTTGGGACCCAGGTGGACAACAGTCTCTCCTTTGATAGTCACATCGCCACAGTAGTCAGGAAGTCCTTCTACGTGGCACACCTCATCATAAAAGGGTTCTCATCCAGGAAAAAACAGGTCATTGTTCCCCTCTACTCATCACTCATTAGACCCATTATAGAGTACAATGCCCCTTTTGGAATGTACCTCACAAGACATCTGCAGCAGCTGGAAAGGCCACAGAAGTACCTCACAAAGAGGATTACAGGCCTCAAACAAATGCCCTACA
>NC_056731.1:1121512517-1121552517 GCF_019279795.1 Protopterus annectens | reverse complement strand
ACTCACCAACATGATTGCTATGGATAAAACTGCAGTGTTTATGGGCCAAGGATCTCAAACAACAATTGATCAGAGGGGTGCCTCGTCAATCTACATTCCCACCACTGGTTACGAGAGTGCACGTGTTACCTGTATTTTGGCAATTCGTCTAGATGGAAAGAAAACCCCACCTCTAATCATTGGTAAGGTCAAGAAAGATAAGATTTAACGTGTTTCAGGCATTTACATTCTTGAAACCGAAAAAGCCTGGTGCACGCAAGCAGCTATGAGGAAGTGGGTCGATGTAATGCTGGCACTTGTTTTGCGAGGTGGCGAAAGAGCCCTGCTAGTCTGAGATTCAGCCAGCACTCACCGCACTAAAGAAATGAAGAAATTCCTTGCACGGAGAATAATAGATCAAATAATGATTCCAGCAGGAATGACTGCCTATCTTCAGACTCTTGATATTGCAATAAACAAGCCATTCAAGGACCATTTGCGCATGGAACTCAATGACTACAATGAAAATAGAATGGAGAGAAATCAGCGTGGAAACTTTGTGAAGCCTAGCCTGCAAGAGGTCATGACTTGGGTGAAAAATTCATGGGATAAAAATCACTGGCAGCTTTGTTGCCAATGCACTACGAGCAGGCTACTTGGACAAGCAGTGCTCATTTAAGGACAGCTCTGTTGCTAGGCATGACAGATTGGGGCCAATGGCTCTACAGGAAATGCAGTCGCAAGAAATTCAGGCCAAATTTCGGGGGTTGGACACATGACAATGTTCCAGAAGAAGATGACATGACTGTATTTGAATAACTGTGAAAGCCAAGGTGCAGATATTCTGAAGTTGAAATGTTTGTTGCACTGTTTATGTAGAATTCTCAAACAACTGTTAACGCGTTTTTTAGAACTGTTGTCCAATAACAGAAAAGTATGAAATAAATGTCAATTTGTGTACATGAATAAATGTCGATTTTTGTACATGAATAAATGTCGATTTGTGTTCATTAATAAATGTCGATTTTTGTACATGAATAAATGTCGATTTGTGTTCATTAATAAATGTCGATTTTTGTACATGAATAAATGAATAAAGGTAGATTGTTGTACTGTGCGGGTAAATAAGGCATTCCCTGATAATAAGCCCTAATGCGTATTTCGATGGGGGAAAGAATATAAGACCTGGTCTTATTTTCAGGGAAATACAGTGTATACATATATATATATACATATATATATATATATATATATATATATATATATATATATTTATATTTATAAACACATATACACACATATATGTATACATACACACACACACACACACACACAGACATATATCTATATGTACAGGATAGCGAACATTATCATAACCACCACAGCAAGGCACATAAAAAATTAAAACATACTATGAACTTGAGTTCTTAAAACCAAAAATTTAATGAATAAATAGCTAAAAACTGGTGTTAAAACTAAAAGATAAGCGCTTTCAGGTACATAACTACACCCTTCATCAGTACATATACAGTCTTAACATCTGGAGTATTAGTCCCAAATCCTGTAGCCAGAACTCTCCTTTACAGATCCAGTGTTATGGTGAGTACCTATAATTGTAATTAATTTAAGCAACAATCAACAGCAAGAGTGTGTGGTACACTGGGATTTACTTTTAATTGGCAAGATTTGATCCCGAGGGGCAAAACTCCAAAGAACCAAATGTTTTTGCTAGGAGACAGTAAATCCAAGATTGAAACCCCACACCCTACTCAGCCATGGATATTTGCAATGTGACTTTGATCTTTCTTTGACTTTAGTTTATTGTAGCAGCAGATGGTGCTGGCTTAGAAATGGCTGATGGTCACCTAACCGGATGTTATGCAGTCTCTGTTTTACTTTACGATATCAGAATTTGCACCATAGTAAGGAGTTTAACACCTTAGCAAGTCAATGAAACTGTCTTAATTTAAAAATATCAGTTAAATCTAACAATATGAAAGGAAACTAATGCTAATAAACACAAAGCTTTAAGCAACCGCTAAACATTTCTAAGCAACTGTGAGCTGCTGATGCTTCTTTCTGATGATTTGTCTTTTGACTGATAACATATTCTTGCCACTGGTGAGCACTTCATTTAAAAAAAAAAATGCAGGCAGTTTCTAAGCAAATGGTAGCCAACAGTATCCCTATGATACAGATACTGGTGTAGAGAGTTACTAGACAGTTCACTGCTGTGACGTACATTCTAAGAAGAAACTGTAGGATTTAATCCTCCTAGAATACATTCTTAGTGATTTAAATGTCTGGACTTCTCTGAATTATCATCAGTTTACTCTCCCTATGATCTATTCCAGGTTAATACTGCACAAATATTTATTTATGGATAGGTTAAGCTGCTCACTATTTCTTGTGTAGACTGATGCCATTACAAGCTTTATTTTAAAAGTAATTTAGCATCTTGCCATTATGTGAAAGTACATCGTGGGGCAATGTTTTGCATTAATTCCACTATCTCAGGGCATCCATGCATACCCACCTGACAGCTCCAAGATCAATGTCAATCTTGTCCTGGGCAATTTGCTAATTATGGGCTCATGTCCCAAAACCTGCTCATAAACACAGCAGTTATATAAGTAATCTGCAACAGGACTAGAAAGGAAGTAAGAGAATGCTAACCTTCTTTAATAATTAAAATATAAATACCAAACTAGACTTTTTCAGATATGGACTATGTAACTAAAGTGACGAAACTGATCACAACATTGCACATTTTAATAAATAACTTACTGAACTTAATAGAGCTCTAATATTACTATACAATAGCAACATTTTCTTGTAAATTTGTATACTTGATATGGCTTGGATCTAACAAGTTACAGAAAATTCTATCCACTCGGCGGTCTAAACCTTGGCTCTAGATTATTGTCATTGATGAAGTGACACCCTGACACCATGTGTAAAAAAAAATGGGAAAAAAGAGTGTGGGATGGATGGATGGCATAGAGAAAACAAAAAGCTATCATATGCCATTTATGTTTGCACTGGGCTCTTCTTCCCATTTGTCTGAATTGATATTACTTGGAGAGTGACAAGTCTTTATTAATAACAAAGTAAACATCTGCATATTTAAACATGATTTCATTACGTCTTACGAGTTCCACCTGCAAACACTGTTTAAACAGATATTAATCTGAATTTCATCACTTATACAAATAACTCTCAGCTGTACCAAATTCCTCGGTACTTAACACTTCTGGACTCAAAATAATAGGGTGCCACAAATTCCCGAGTGATCCCTTTAAATCCCAATTTCACTTTATTTTTATTTTCATTTTTTATGCTCATGCTGATGTCATCACACACCAGCAGAATATCCCTCGGCATTATCAATATGCAGTGAAGTGTATGCATGATGATGTCAGTACCAAGTGGCAGTGCTAGCCTGCCCTTTGAGCCTGTGAGTATGAGTATTCTGGTGACGAAAATAAGAACAACTTATCATGCAGTATAGTTCTCTACTCTGCACTATTTGAAGTCAGAGCCTTGGATGAACGATGAGAGAGTGAGGAGGAAGGAAGAAGCACAATTAAATGAAAAAAAAGCAAAAATAAGAAGTTATGTTACCCAAGCCAGGCAGCCAGCCAAAGTGGACGTGACAAGCAGAGTGATTCAAAGGACTGACTGCTGGAGTGGTCTCAGTGTGCACAGCATACATACTTATTTTTGTTTTACATCTGGGATTTTGGAAGGGTGAACCACAGGTGGCAAAGTTGATTAGCAGTGGAATAAGAGGAAAAGAACAGTACTGTAAGCACTTGGGGAAGTCAGTCTAGTATAAATCATACACAGGGTGAGATTTACCCCAGGATTCATGAAGCTTGCTCCATGCGCCAGAGTAGCGTCGGCAATCTAGCGCCAAATATGGCCACCGAGCGATTCAGGTAAGAGCTGTTTCCACGTGCACTACCAGCATATGGCAGAGCTGCGCAGCTCCCAGTGCATGTATGCTAATTACCCCTTGCACAGCAGTGTAGCATGCAAATGAAGGTATATAGCGATTCATCAAGTGGTGTAGGCGTAGTGTAACCATTTAGAAATGTAAACCAAAAAAAAATGATTTACATTTTGTCAAACATAAAATCGGAGCCATGAAAGCAGACCAAACGTATGTATTATAATGTTAATATATGCCAGTGGCTAAATATATTGCCAATAGCCATTTAATGTCACGGCCACACCAACGCAAAGTAAAACCGCAGTGCATCTGTGCACAAACGGGATCACAAGGAAAATATATTTAGATGTCATAAAACTGCAATGTAATGTAATTCATGATATCCCCATAATAGTCAATGGCACGCATGCTACACCACAACCATGGCGGAAGGGTTGCTAAGGGTCTGTGACAGTGTTCCATGCGGTAACTAGGAATTAGAAGTCAATGCCATGCAAATGAGTCAAGTAATACTGAATCGCAAACGGTCCGCCGGCATAAGGATGTACCACACGGCGTAGCAGTACAACACCGAGGAGTGGCCTGGAGGTAAACATGACATCAAGAGAGGGGTGTGCCACCGTAGCTGTAAGCACATTGGATCATTGCTAATCCATGTTGCTAAGCAAAGCTGCAAGATAGGGGTGTGGAAGTAGCCATAGCTTTGCTTAGCTGAGAGCACACAAGGTAACTGAAAGTTCATGTGAACATGGATGAAAACACGCATGAAACCCGGTAAACGGCTGTGAGCAGAGCGTACCACAGCTGAAACAGGAAGGATACGGGAAGACAATAAGGAAATGCTGCAGCATGGTATGGTAACTGGAGTACAAATGAGTAATTAATACCTAGAAACTCACAGTGGGCCACATACAACAGCTAACAAGGCTGCTAGCAGCTACCTGCAGAACAGGAAAGGGGAGGTGCCGTACAGCAAAGAAAAGAGAACTGTCACAGCAGAACAAAGTAAACTTGCAGTAGATCAGCTACATAACACATTTCCCAACACAATCCTGGGTTGTGAAAGCACAAAACAAGAAAGGTGGCAGCTGGATGCATGCCTGACAATGGAAGGGGAATCGGGTTGAAAATTGAAGTAAAGGGCAATAGATGAATCATGGCAGACAAGCATAAGTCAACACCAAAGGCCCCACAATAGCAGTACCTACTGTAAAACCAATAATTAAGATACCCTGCAGCTGGAATAGCACAAACACACCCAATTACACCAGCATCATCCATTGCACAATAGTATAAGGTGTGAAAGCCCCACACACACACACACACACACTTGTGTATTCCCAGACACTCTGCACCACTGGTGTATATAGATGGAGACCTTTTAATATGTACATGTTAGGGGCCACCATAGCTTTGATTCACCAGCATGTGTTAGAGACTGACGGTGGTGTGGAAGATGATGCTGACAGCCACCTCAGGCACCGGAGGAGGAGAAGAGTTTACAGACCCAGGGTAACCTACCAGGGGCTACATGATCTGGAGATAGAGCGTTACAGGGTGGACAGGGACATCATACAGCAACTTGTTGAGCTGTGTCGGCCACACCTCAGAGCCAGAAGTAACAGAGGGGAACCCATCCCAGTGGACATGAAGGTATGTGTAAGCTTAAGAATACTAGACACAGGTACCTTCCAAAGGCCAACTGGGGATATCATGGGGATCTCACAGGCATCAGCATCCAGGGTACTCCACCTGTTCCTGGATGCCATGTTACCACATGTCAATGAACACATATACTTTCCCCGAACGCAGTAGGAGTTGGCCAGCAATATGCATCTCTTCCACCGTGTGGCAGACTACCCGGAGGTACTGAGTGCAATAGACTGCATGCACATACACATCAAGTCACCACCTGGTGAGCAGGGTAGGTGCTACATAAACCACAAGGGATTCCCCTCCATCAACTGCCAGGTTGTGTGCAATGCCCAGGGCATTATCATGGATGTGTGTGCTGGCAGCCCTGGAAGCTATCACGACTCCCACATCTGGCATGCCTCACAGCTGTATCAGGTATTTGCCAGGGGGGACATCCCATATGGCCACCTGGTGGGGGATGCTGGCTATGCACTGGAACCGTGGATGATGACTCCCATCAGAAATGCACACACAGCCACGGACGAATGCCATAATGAGGCACACGCAGAAACCAGAATCATCATAGAGTGCGTGTTTGGGATGCTGAAATTACAGTTCCATTGCTTGGACATACTGGTAGAGCCTTGCAGTACTCTCCAGGAACGTGTCCACATCTTCATAGTATGTGCCATACTACACAATATGATCCTGCGGAAACAGCGGCAGCAGGGACAGAATGGTGAAGGCCCTCACAGCCCACCACCATTGCCAGGAGACCCACAGACACAGGGGAACTCAGACCACGAACACACTGTGCTAGCCCCAGTAGGCAGACAGAGGCATGCTCAGTATGCCCATGCCTTGGCAAAGAGGGAACATATAGCACACACACTGACACTGTAGGTACTCATGGACTGACATCCTTCTCCACCTGCACACACAGCAAACATGGATGGCACACACACACGACCACCTGTAAATTGTCATGTATAGGTGGTCTACTGTGTGCATCCTACATAGGTAGCCCTCAACTATTGTACACACAACTGCCATTGGCACAAAGTAAGTCAATACCTGAACAGTAAATTAAGCTATCAGCATGTGTCCATACTGTATGTACAGGTTCATAGATACATAGGTAGGTACATGCCGAACTGCCAAGGCCACTCATAAGCATAGGCAAAATGTGTCTGCTGTCACCACCCCATCGATTAACTAACTGTCCCTCTGTGGAGTAGAGCCAATTGCGTGATCCCTGGGGTGTAGCCACTGTTCGCCACCCACTCTGCAATGATTCCCCCGAGTGTTAGTGAGGGGTTTTGTATAATGTAATCTGGGATGTAGTTCCATATAATAGGGAGTATCCCTGACATGAATCTTCACAGATGTGTACATGTTACACAGCTTGCATATATAGGTAGTTCTCCACAGAATAATAAACATGTGGAACACACAACCGCTGAAATGTGCGTTAATCACCCTTGCACTACCAGTGCCTGCTCTGACAGGTAAGATATCACTGCCAGGATTAGAACACACAATCATGTACACATTCATCACAATAACATACCACTAAGCTACCTGAGATGTAACAATGGCAGTCGTTTATACTGACAGGATAAAACACAAAAGGTAGGAATGTGTTGAAATAGCACAAACCGGCATGTACCCAATGAAAGGTGTATGTTTTATATATATATATATATATATATATATATATATATATATATATATATATATATATATATATATATATATATATATATATATATATATATATACACACATCATAAATCTAGAGAGAAAGATATGTCGATATATGGGGATACACATATATATGTAGATATACAGATAAGTTAACAACATCTACATAACCATGGGGGTACATATAAATGGGATACCTACCACATACTGACTGCTTTACATAATGACGCTTGTAATCCCGAGGCTTAAGGTCCGAAAGAATAAAGTACCGAAACATCAGCTGCGCGAGGTGTAAAATCATGATGTTAATGGACAGTTAGTCAGTGCTTCTGGTGTTGCGGTTCAGGTAGGTTACTGTGAGTAAGTGTGTTTCTTAGGGCTGTAGTGTGTATAATTGTGTGCTCTGTGTGTGGTGTGTGTTCCTGGGGGACTGTAATGTGTGGGTGTGGGTTAACTTTGTGCGTGTGTTTGTGTGACCTAGGAGGTAGAATATTAAAGTAGGGGGTGGTGTGGGGGGCGCAGACACCTACATGGGGGGTGTAAGGGGGCTTGGCCGCCTGCTCATACATAGTGTAGGATGGTTTGTTTGGATGTGCTGGGTAGCAGTGTGTCTGTGTGTGCGTGTGTGTGTTCCATGTTCGTGTTACTTTCGCAAGTTACTGTCGATGTCGGTAATGTGGGGTATGGCAGTCTGGTCCTGGTACTGTGTGCGTCGGAACTCTGTGGTTTCGGGATTCCATAGGTCTCCCGTATACAGCGGTTGAAGTGTTCATATATGTGTATAACATGGACCATAGCAATCACACATTCCGCCACTACTAACCTTTATGAACAAAGGATATGGAGAGTATATGCCTATACACTATTACAAATATGTGCTATGGACATGAACCAATGATAGTATTACCACCTGTCCCACTTTGCGAGGGACACTCCCTCTTTGGGCGGTTGTGTCCTGACCAAATATATTAAACGTGGCAAATGTCCTGGGATTGTAGGTCATAATTATGTCCCATATGTACTGTAATAGTTGCATACAATAGTTATTTCTGTATCTAAAATACCTACATGTTACAGGAAACAGTATAAGCCACTAAACTGCTACAAGAATAAGCTTATATTTAGACAAGAAAGGAATGTTCTATCCCTTGTACTGACTGTGGGTTTGTGTCGGCCTGTAAAATCAGATGTGTGTCCCAAAAAGATCCCACTATGGCCATATGAAAAAGTGGCAACCCTAGCCAAAGAGGGTCAGTCACCAACACAACTACGATGACTACAAATACTTATGACAGAAATACACAGCTTTCATGTGGCAACACGTTATTACATTCAGATGTATTACTGAGGGATTCAAGGACTAACATCACCTGCTTGCTATACAGGAACCACATAACAGTGCCTTAATGAATCAGCCTACAGTTACCATTGTATTAGTCCACAAAAGGATAGGTGTTCAAATAGGGAAGGAACCCTCATGCACATAGCGATATGTATAAAAGCAGTTCCTACACACCTTCATCTGCTATGCACACCCAAAAGCATGAACCCCACACCCAAACATATTACAATACAAACTGCAATAACATCACAAATCATTCACTCACTATACAACATCTACAGAAGCCTTAATATATCTTGTCAGAGACACACTAACATGGCCCTATGTGAAATAGCTGCTGTTATACAATGGAACAGCTGCTGATGTAACAGGGTTTGTTTGCACTAATCCCGTTTCAGAGGGTTGTGCATATACCGGGATGTGTTAGCAATTTGTGAGTAACAGCACAGTATTCTACACTTGTACACCAAATCAAGGATGTCTGGGGGGCACACTGTACACCACATAACAGTTCATGCACAGCCATATGGCCTTGAGCTGGCCAAACATCCTTGCCAGTCTTAAACACCTGCAGAAGTATCAGGTACAAACAAACCCTGCATAAGTAGCAATGTTCTGAAATATAACAGCTGTACTCACATGTAGAACTAAATTGTCTAGCCATTACACACAGTCCACGGGAGTCATGAAGCTAATATATCTCTGTGTGTCTCCATATAGCTGTTGAAATATATCGCAAACAACACATCTAGGCCGTCTTCCTCAAAAGTAAGGCAAACGGACAACTCCCAAAAGGAGTACTCAGTTATACACCACTGTTGCCATGGTATCGGCTAATGGAGTAGCTGCACAGCTGATGTGCATCTAATTAACTACTTTGGAACAGCAATTGGTGGACAGGATACCACATGTTACCGATATATAACTAGAAAAGGATGTGTTATCACACATTCAAACCATCCGTATATACCAGCGGAACGTTACAAAGAACATTGAAACACAAATTGAAAAGGATTGAATCAACAGTTAACGACACCTCGGGTTACTAATAAGGTATGTAGAACAGACATTATGTCTATGTATGTAGTACCTTTCTGTAGTATTTAAAGTGCATGCAATCCATATAGTGGTAACAGTTATCTTGTAGTGATGTAATGTTGAGCATAGTAACGCTTGTAATATTTATGTGTACTGCTGTAGGTCACAAGGCAAACACCGCATACACCACAAGGGATGCTATATAAGGGCTTTGAACAGAAATACTCCTCACCAGCCAATGTCAGTGGCAGGGCTGGTCCAACAAGTATGTGCTATAACAGGGGATAGTATATGTTGATATATTGTAACTGTAGCCATATGTATGGTTGTATTACAGAGAATAACATGTGGAAGGTTGAGCCACTGTGCAATTATGATTTCCATTGTGGGATATTGTGCCAATAACTGTGTAATGTACAGTATTGTAGGCAGATATGTATTACAAGCTACATAGCATTATTGTAATGTTAGGCAAACATTAGTTATGTCTATTGGCATTTACAATACACAATAACAGGATACATATGTCTTTTAGTGAGCTGACAGTTTATCAACATGATAGCAAAGTAAAATGGAAGAGCTATTTAACTATCCATGCACATAAGACATGTAATATGTGCAAAGGTAGATACTAGGCTGTCTTACCAAGGGTATTTGTAAGCCTAGCTAGAGTGTGTTGGCTTTCACCACCCCCATAGGTTGGTTCCCTGTGCCTCTGAAAGGCAGAGCCATTAGTTCCCTGTTCCTCTGTCCAGCAGAGCCACTGCAGTGATCCCCGGGGTAAATGTCTGTCTCCCATCCACACGTCAAGGTTTCCCTTGAAGAGTGCTAGTGAGGGGCCCTGCCTGATGTACATTGGAATCATGTTCCAAGGCATGGGGAGTGTCCGGGTCAGGAATCTATCCGTCCCAGCATGTCCTACTCATCGTTGTGGTTAGGTGTATATCCCTAGAGCATGTGGCTCTCAGGGGCATCTGTTTAGGTGGAGCATATCCAGCAATACAGGGTTGGCCATGGGCCTTGTATGTCAAGCAGAGATCACCTGTGAGTATGCGGTATGCAACTGAGTACAGCTGGAGTTTCTTAGGTTGGGCTGCATAGGTCATCTGTTGAGGTCAGTAATCCTCTTGGTGTGGTACTGGTGTGGTCTTCCAAGCTGTTGCAGTTGTCTTGTAAGGTATATCCCAAATGGGGTGTTGTATCCCTTAAGGGGTCTAATATGTCATGAGTAGAGTCACAATGGCCTCCTTTGATCTGGATGTGAACCCATTAGAGATTAGGGGGGCCATGTAGAAGGATATTCTAACCACCTTGTCATTATGGGTATCGAAGGAGAGATTGCTATCTACTAGGTTTCCTGGATCCCTTATTACCTTTTCTGTATGTAGGAGACTAGCACCTATGTGGTAGTCTGTGGGTAATTTGTTATATCCAAAGGGGATGACTATGCACTTTTAGGCATTCAGCTTGACGCCATGATATTAACACCAGGTATCCGTCTCAGAGCAACTCTTCCAGAGGGTGTCTGTAAAAGCTGGGGAAACAATGATGTCCCCTAGTTTGCAGTCATCTGCATACCTTTTCAGCCAAAGCCCTCCAGTGCTTGTCTGTACATCAGAGAAGTATATACCGAACATGAGGGGTCCTAGGACTGAGAACTGGGGGACACCACTTGTAACTGGTATACAGTCGGACCTAGAGTATGCAACTCCCACTGTGTGGGTTCTGTCCGTGAGCCACTTTGCAAACCATCACATGACATAGGGGTTAATGTTCAGGCAGATGGGTATGTTGATAATACCAGAAGGAGGAATGGTGTTGAAAGCCTATGAGAGATCTAGGTAGGCTGTGTGGACTTCCTTACCTTCATCTAAGGCCTTGGTAACTGTCTCTAAGAAGTCCACCAGGTTTAGGAGGCATGGTCTGCCCTTAACAATGCCAAACAGGGAGGGGTCAAAGGTTTGGAGGTACCCAATGTCTCTGTGACTTGAATCCATGATGTGCACCATAGCCTTGCAGACCATGCTAGTCAGGCCTATAGGGAAATATGTCCCGTGGTCCATTGTGGTGCCACCTTTGTGGAGTGGGATAACTGTTGCCGTGTGCCATTCAGGGGGCACTATGCCCGATGTGAGGCTATTATTGAACATGGTGCGTAGGTGGGGAGACAGTAGGTTCTGACGTTTGTGTAAAACGCAGCCTGGGATGTTGTCTGGTCCCATAGATGCTGTGATATTGCCTTTAGAGTGTGCAGCTTTGACAGGGATCTGCCAGGATGTTGCCAATATCAGTTGTTTCTGTAACGTTCTTGCCTTTGTGCTGTAACTCAGAGCAGATCTGGTTGTTGACATCAAGATATGTGACATAGCTATAGAATACTTTGTGGTTGTTGTTGGTATTAGCTGTATTTTAGTTTTCGTAGCTAGCTTTGGAGGATCTTATAAGGGATCTCACCTTCTTACTGAGGCTGGCCAGGGAGATGCTCCACGCATGGGATTGTACTCTCATTTGCAACAGTGTCTTCCTCCTGCAGTACATTTTGTTTATGGCGGGGGACCACCAGATTGGTTTTGTTAATTAGGAGTATAGCGTCCTGGTTCTGTTTGGGATAGCACAAGCCATGCACTCGTGTAAGTGCTTATAGAGTGCATTTGTGTAGGATTCAGCAGTTGTAACAGTACTGTCCATCTGTATGGGTGTCATGACGTCCATCACGTCTATCTTAAGAAGCATGTAGTTGGTCTTGTAGACATATTATACTGTGGTTCCCTTAACGGGGGGTGGGGGCGGGATGTGGATATCAATGGTGTTCAGTTTATGGTCTGATCGGACCAATGAGGAGTTGGCTTCACATGTGGAGCACCAGTCACTCATGTTGGTAATGCCTAGGTCTAGTATATTGCTGCCCCTGGTGGGTGTGTGGATATGTTGAGTCAGGGCATTGATGCTTATGAATTCCAGAAACCATTGAGCTAATGTGTTGGTACACCAGTAGTTTTCCCAGTTAATGGTGGGATAGATTCAGCGAGACTTATGTGATGGGTGTGGTGTTGTGTGAATGTTTACCTTCTCCACATGACAGTCAGGGTCAGGCTTGGTTGGAGAGACCTTTACCTCCAGTTTGGCTAGATGAGTGCATCTCTCACAGATTGTAGTGTTGGGTGGTAGGCGGAGAGGCTTGTCTGTGTACATGAGGCAATGTGTACATTGCCTCAAGATGTCCAGATTCATCAGATAGGTGAGAAGACTGGCAGTTGACTCTTGGACATGCCTGAATATAGAACTACATTCACCTAGATAAGAGAGGAAAGTGAGTACAAGAGCTAAATTACTCTAAGCAAGTGAGAAAAGTATGTACAAAACCTGTTCACCCTCACCTGTAGGTAATGAGGAAGATTGAGTGCTATAGTAATTATTAGCTTACATAGTGCTTACAAGTCCTGAACAAGTGCTTAGCATGAATAAGCAATCCAGATAAGGTCTTGGATAACATAAATACACGGCCCCCTCCCCTCAACAGGTACACAAGCATATATCCATGTAAACCACAGGGCCCTTGTACCCACAACTATGCAGGTACAAGCTGCACTCAGGCTGCATGGGACCTGTCCACATCACAGGTTGTATCATACACATATGGCTAAATAAGATGCTCTCCATGTACACATCATGTAAAACATAGCTCCATGTCAGGTTGTGTACACACTGAATGGTGCACACTAACAGATATCACAACCCACAAAAGGGAAGACACCAGTGATAATGGGAAGTACTTTACTACTACCCTGCTGTGTCTGGTCTGGAAGGCCATGAACCTTGATCAATTAATTGATGTCAGCATTACAGATGTAGATGACAGTATGGTTGATGTCACACTGCATATCAGAACCTTGCCAGGTCATAGGACATCATCACCCATACTGTGTACCACCTACACTCGGTATACTAGATGTACATTCCTATGTCACAGGAGTGTTTTGCAACAGAACTGCTGGCAGAACCAACACTACAGAAGGTGTCTGAATAATACATGATCATCATACCAGTGGCAGCTACAGTATGTCAGTTTTAATGAATTGTATTCCCCCTCACTGTAGTCCATACCTCACAGACAAACAGAAGGCATCTGCCTATTGAAGTATGTGAATGACTATGACCTAGGAGCAATAGCTGACTCAGGAGTGCTGTGGAAAACATACAGAAGGGGCTTTGTGGGTGAGGTGTGTGTGACATATGGCCACAATCTGACAGCTACATATTGTATTGTCACCCCTATGTTAATAACCCTGTACCCATGAACTACCACCTAGGCAGCGGTCAACATAATGGACACTTGTGATAATGGTTAAAGTGTTTACCTTACAGATGCAAGGTGCAGGGTTTGATTCTCACATGGGTTAATTGGCTAGGCTTGAAATGGCTCACAAGTGCAGTTAGCCTAGTTCTAAGCTATGAAAAAAAAATCTTGCTATTTTTCCACTTTCTATAATTTAAAAAAAAAGTTGTTACAGAGTTGCTGTTCTGAACTGTTTGTAAGTTTCTTGAAGGCCAGTGCTTACTTGGGCTAAAGGGAAGTCTCTGTGTTCACCAGTGACAGTGGTTAACACTGAGCAGCCTGCCTGTCCCTGTAGGAGTGGTTACTGCCCAGAAACTGTAGTTTTATTGGCCATTTTGGGTCAATTCCAAACTCCTTGATCTCTCTCTCTTAAAACCCTGCAGCCGCATGGTTTTGGCGTCTTTCCAGGCTTGACAGCTGTTGCTGAAGCACCTACCAAGAGGAGAAAACGTTGAGAGAAGAAAGGAGCCACTTTTGAGTTTTTAAGTATTTTTTTCTGATTTATTTCTTAGAAAAACTGCATTGCCGCCTACTTTTCTGCATTTACTTGCTTGCAAAAGTTGATATCTGTGTTAGAAACAGTATTTAGAACATACCTAGAGCCTGTTTACTGCATTTTTTGTGTTACACTTAATTTAAAATCGTTTTTTCTTAAAATTGCATTTTACCTGCCTCTGACCTAGCACACACGTGTTGGGGTCATTTATTGCACTGTTCTGACTAGTTTGCTACTTGTGTGTCTCTGCTATCCTTAAACAAAAACAAAAACAAAAAAATCTTGCTATTTTCCCACTTTCTATAATTTTAAAAAAAGTTCAGTTACAGAGTTGCTGTTCTGAACTGTTTGTAAGTTTCTTGGAGGCCAGTGCTTACTTGGGCTAAAGGGAAGTCTCTGTGTTCACCAGTGGCAGTGGTTAACACTGAGCAGCCTGCCTGTCCCTGTAGGAGTGGTTACTGCCTAGAAACTGTAGTTTTATTGGCCATTTTGGGTCAATTTCAAACTCCTTGATCTCTCTCTCTCTTAAAACCCTGCAGCCGCATGGTTTTGGCATCTTTCCAGGCTTGATAGTTGTTGCTGAAGCACCTACCAAGAGGAGAAAACGCTGAGAGAAGAAAGGAGCCACTTTTGAGAGTTTAAGTATTTTCTTCTGATTTATTTCTTAGAAAAACTGCATTGCCGCCTACTTTTTGGCATTTTCTTGCTTGCAAAAGTTAATATCTGTGTTAGAAACAGTATTTAGAACATACCTAGAGCCTGTTTATTGCATTTTTTGTGTTGCACTTAATTTAAAATTGTTTTTTCTTAAAATTGCATTTTACCTGCCTCTGACCTAGCACACACGTGTTGGGGTAATTTATTGCACTGTTCTGACTAGTTTGCTACTTGTGTGTGTCTCTGCTATCCTTAAACAAAAACAAAAAAAAAAAAAATCTTGTTATTTTCCCACTTTCTATAATTTAAAAAAAAGTTCAGTTACAGAGTTACTGTCCTGAACTGTTTGTAAGTTTCTTAGAGGCCAGTGCTTACTTGGGCTAAAGGGAAGTCTCTGTGTTCACCAGTGGCAGTGGTTAACATTGAGCGGCCTGCCTGTCCCTGTAGGAGTGGTTACTGCCTAGAAACTGTAGTTTTATTGGCCATTTTGGG
The DNA here is from genome assembly GCF_019279795.1 of Protopterus annectens. Classification (NCBI taxonomy): domain Eukaryota; kingdom Metazoa; phylum Chordata; order Ceratodontiformes; family Protopteridae; genus Protopterus; species Protopterus annectens. The sequence goes on along the minus strand of NC_056731.1, from coordinate 1,121,536,883 downwards.
TCAATTCCAAATTCCTTGATCTCTCTCTCTCTTAAAACCCTGCAACTCTCTTTTTCCGTGGTCTTGCGCACAGAGCAGCGTCGGGCAGCACCAGTTAGCCGAGGTATACTATTCCTGGCTCCACAAAGTCTGTGCTGCAAATTTTCCCTTAGAACTAGGCAAGCCTCAACTCAAGTGCTTCAGATCAACTGCTCTTATTGCAGCACTTGCATAACCCAAATCAGCACTTGTTCAAATCTCCTAGACAGCACTATTATTTTCCAAATCTCCTAGACAGCAGTATTATAATACAGCATAAGACCCTCGATTGTCCACAAGACAAGTGAAATTTATTTTTCCAAGCATGTCCAGAGGTCAGCTTCAGGTGTACTCTCCAGTTCATCTGTTGGAATTGGGCATCTTGAGGCAATGTCACAACTGCCTCATACAGACAACCCCCTCCTCTTACCTCTAGACACAAACACTTGTGAGAGATGCAAATACACAGCCAGACTGGAGGCTAAGCTCTCTCAACCCATGACTGTAACAGACAGTCAAGAGGAGAAGAGACACACTAGCATCACACCATCAGTCACACATGGATCTACAGAACAAGCACCGGCAAAACATGCACATAAATACACAAAAACATATTCGGAGGCACTAGGTACCAATCTGAAAAAGAAACAGGGTCCTCCAAAGCAGACAAGCAAGCAACCTGCACCTCCAAACACAAGCCAGAAAACACATAATTCACCTCAGCAGTGTGCCTCATGACAGCCCCTAAAGCAAAACACCATACCCAACATGCTAGTAATAGGAGACTCTATAGTAAGGCACACAGATGTTCCACTCACCAGGCTGAACAAGGTGAAGGTTACTGTCAGCTGCCTGTCAGGTGCTAGGATCTGCCACATAACACAGGCACTTAGGTCACTCCAGAACAAGTACAAGTATGATGCTGTCATTGTACATGTTAGTGTGAATGACCTAAGACGTACCTCCCTGGACTACATGAAAAGAGACACTGAGGAGCTCTCTGATCATGTAGCCCAAGCTGGTATAACCCTGACCTTGAATAACATACTACCTTCACCTAGAATGATACCTCAATACAAAGACAAAATGATCAATTTCAACAATTGGCTAAGCTTCTGGTGTCATCCTAAGGGGATCCAGTGTCTGTCTGCCTGGGATGACATGATAGACAAGCCTCGCTGTTTCGCTAGAGATGGTTTGCAACTGTCAACCCTAGGCTTTCGAATACTGGCCAAGGCTCTTGCCATCCCCATAGTGCCTTTTTTAGGCAAGGCTCAAAGGCTAAACCAACCACCGTAACCAGCACAGGTAACCAAAAACTAAGGGTAATGCTACTCAACGCCAGAAGTCTCAACCTCAAAATGCACGCACTCGACGCACTCCTCAGTATGGAGAAAATCGATGTTTGTGCAATGACGGAAACCTGGTTCAAGGCTCCAGAGAGCACCCCAGCACTACCAGGTTACAATTCATATCATACCTTCCGGCCTCAGTTACCAGATCGCAGTACAAAGGGCGGAGGTGTATCCATATTCATCAAGGATACCCACATCTCCAGGTTAGTGGCACAGCATGATGCCCCAGCAGGGACGTCGGGAGGCATACGCACTGTACTGATTTCAGTACAACTTATGTAGAAGGGGGGGTAGTGTTTTGAATTTTCTTTTATTTCGCGCTTTACTGCACGATGACGTCAGCGCGCTTTAGGCAGCCAGTCAGAATGGAGCTCCAAATGCTTTCCGAGCGGGAGGATTCATTATGTTGGTCCCGAGCTGGTCTCACTTCATGGATTCGTTATGTTGGTCCGAGCGTCTCACTTCATGGAGGGTTGGTGAGTACTATGAAGTGTGTGTGTGTTGGTCCGAGCGTCTCACTTCATGGAGGGTGTGTGTGTCTTGTGTGAAGTTAACTTACTAAGAATCAAAACTAATACCCTCTTTCCGCTTTATCCTGAGCTGCGCATCCCCAAGGCATAGTTCGTTATGAACAGACTCAGAAAAAACTCTCAGATTTACTGCTCTTGTGAAAATCCAGCCTCACTCATTACACCTGCAAGCACTCTAACTGTCCAGAAATTTACAGAATGTCCAATTTTTTGCCTCACATTTTCGATCTGTTAGTCGTAAACGCGAGGTTTTCTGGCAAATCAGCAGGGACTGGATTCAACTAAATAACGGTACATCTGAGTTTTGGACTTCATAACCTACAGAAAATATACGTTAATGCAAAATCTATTGTTCTGTCAACTTTGAAAGCTTATAAGAGCCGTATTTAAAATCTGTTTCCGATTTTCATATGTCTCCTATTTTAACCCCCCCCCCCCCAATTAGGTTTAAGTTTTACTTTGTCCTGGACTGTTGCATTAGGAGATATGAGAGGTATTTTTTTATTAACTTGCATATGTTGGACAAGCAAAATAAAATACACTAGTTAAATTGTCCTCAGCACATTCTATAAAGTTGCAATGCAATTGCAACTACTGACGTTTTTTTAAAGACAGCATAAATACATTTCGGTAGCAGGTAGTGCCTAGCACTGGTAAAAAAGATCTAGTCACGCATGTTTCCGCTGCTGTATCATTTGATAGCAGCTCTAGTGAATCAGAATTCTGATTCAGAAACAAGCCCTGCAAACTGCGCTCTTCCTGGCTGCTGCTAACATCTGTAAACTGGTTAAAACGGCAGAACTCTGCAGTTTCTTATACGCTGGGGTACTACTAACGTCCAAAATAATGTTTAATTAAGTTATTTGGTTTATTTTTCACAAGGAATCCTGACTGTCATATAATGAAATGTTTCCCGGCTTTTGAGATTTACAAAATAAAGTCTGACAGAGCTGTCTTTAAATTTACTCTACTTGCTGAGAAATCGGTTGACATACGCTACACAACTTCACTGACTTTTCCAGCAGCCACAGCAAACCTGCTGACATTGTACCCAAATTCGAAGCTTACATTGAGTGGTGACAGCCTCTGCTGCACAGCTTTCTGAAACTTTAGTTTTTCCTAATAGTTGACTACAGTCAGCAGTGGATACTCTAAAACTACAAGTCCCAGGTGGAGTTGCTCAGACAGGGTATGCTGAGTAGGGAGTTCACTGCAGCTGGCACTGCGAGTTGGACACTAATAACATTATTTCGTTTCTCATTATTTTCTGTCATCTGTGGGACAGTAACGGTGACAGTGTGAAAATGCAGTCAGAATCCAGAATAGTTGCAGATTTTGAGGTTGGGGAAGAATTCCACGAAGAACCGAAAACATACTATGAGCTGAAAAGTCAACCTTTAAAAAACAGGTTAGTGCGTATCGTAATGACATTAGAATAGGTTTTGTAAAACTGTGCGTGTTGGCTCTGAAGTGCGACTAACTTAATATTTCATTCCATTTGCCCATCTAATGCGGTATAAAGTTTTAAAGCATATTTCATTTATTGTGCACTCTCTGTGGTTTATTTGAAAGCCAGTCTTCTTGTATATGTATTAAATCAAGTGTGAAATGTTCAGCTGATATTGCAACTAGGCACTTATATATAGAGTTAGCTTCCAAACTTTGTTAGTTTGTGCTTGTTTCAAACGGTGAGACGTGTTCGTTCTTATTAGAATAAAAAGTGATGTCTCATAAAATAAATACGGTAATTCAAATCCTGGTGTATAATATGGACTGGTGGCTGCAACCTACTTACCTGTCGGTGTCAATATTTGTTATGTCACATACTAAAATGCCCCTGGCAGGTGGGATGTACTGGTGTGATTACTCATGGTGGTGTGGTAGGGAATACCTCAGGCTTGAACCCTGTACCTTGTATGCAGGTGTTAAAGACCTGAATTCCCTACCCACCAACATTTGTAAAAAAAATTGCAGATTTTTGCCTCCTATTTGATCTGATCAATATCTGTATGTATCTGTGGTTTTTAAATATTGCAATGCTCGAAATTTGATGGTGCAGTGCTAGCAACGTAGCATTGATGCCTCACAGCGGTGAGTTCTTGGGTTTGGTTCTTGGCTGGTGTGCCTTCTTTGTGTATGGGGGGGTCTGTATCTTCTACCTGTGTTTGTGTGGGTTTGCTTTTGTGTTCTCCCATGTTACATAGACATGTCTGCATTATTTTTTCCTGGGCCTCTGCTGAGAATTGTGTTTTTCTTTGTTCCAAGTCAGACTGTCCTGGTTAACAAATTGACAGGCATTTAAATTTCAGACTTCAGGTTTCTGAATGTTTACTTCCTTACATATTTGATGGTGCAGTGGCAGTATTGTTGCCGCACAGATGTAGGTTTTCTGGTTTGATTCATGGCTGGGGTGCCTTCTGTGTGGAGTCTGCATCTTATCCCTGTGTTTGTGACATAGTAAAACAACTTTTTATTCTAGCAATAAATATATACTAACACAACCTTTTTTATAGCAATTTTTTTAAGTTTATGACTATTTGAAATTTGTCCTTTTTTTTTGGGACTGTAATAGCCTGTTATTGGCTTTGTCCAGGTTTTTTGTGTTAAGGTTGACAGCTATGGCAAGAACTGAATTCACTGAATATGTTTGAGGGCTGTATTCCCTCATTACTGGGTTTGTCCAGGTGTTTTGTGCTAAGAGGTTGACAGCTATGGTGAGAACTGAATTCATTAAATAATAGCCATTTAAGTTTCAGTCTTCCTCTCTTTCACAAAGCAGGTGATTTGGCATAGTGGTATGTTGTTCTGACTTTTGCACAGTGACCTTGGCAGTAAAATGTATGATGGTAATGCAGCATTTTATTCTAGCAGCTTTCCAAGATTATACAAGCAATGTTTAATGTGTTCCTGTTTTTTGCCCTTTTGACCCACCCCAATAAATTTGGATTTTTCCAGACTTCTTGTGCTGAAGTTGAGATGTAGTTGAGTATTGCGTAGATTTTACAAGGAACTGAGAGCTGCAGGGAAGAGACGTTTAGTGCTGATTATGCTAAGTCAACTCACATTGCTAGTAGCACAAAATGTTGTGTACTTGCTTTTAATGCAGAAGGTTGTTGGTTCTACTCCCATAAGGTGAATGCTGCTGTACTGAAAGTTAAGACACTAACTATGAGCCTGTTATCAGTTTGCCATCCATTTCCTATTGCAATATTACTAGCTTATTATTAATGTAATTTAGGCAATTTATTCCTCAGGGCATCAGACTATTTTTCGTGAAGTCATGAAATATAAAGGTGATTGCTAGCAGCAACCTCTTCATTAGTTAGATTTATTTAACGTGGAATTATTTAGATGACTTTTTACTACTTCAGAGATTGTGCATATTATTTACTGATAATGGTGGACTGTAGAAGTTTGACTAGACTTTTATGATGGAAATGTTCTGAATTGGGCAGTTTTGTTTCATTGTTTACTGGAAAAATGTTCAAAGCAATAGGAAGGTGTATCAAAGAGCACATGTATGTTTCATATGCAAGGGGCCTATGATTTAAAAGCAGCCCAGAATTAATTTTTATCTGCCACAGGTAAAATGTATTTTTCTTTGAATGTGGGTTTTAATGTTTCAATGAATGTGAGTTTCAAGGGCAGAGAAGTTTTAATGCCAAGTTTGTTTAGCAGATGTCTTGGTGTTTGTACTATAAAATGCAAAATAAAACTTTCAAATGAAGTTCAAATCATCATAGAAGTAAATCCAGTATGCACATTAGTGTTTATGGTGAATGGAGTGAAATAGCAAAGTAATGGATCATTGGAATGGCTGCAGGGGGAGGCTCAATTCGACCATGGTTTTGTGAGTGGGAAGGGCGGCAAACCTAGACAGCCCCAGCTGAACTATACCTCCCAACTGTCCAGATTTTCAAAGAATGAATAGATTTTTTGCTTCTTATTTTTGGTTTGTTCCTCAATTTGTGGTTTTCTGGCAAGTGATTTAGGAATTAAGTCACTAAATGACACACTAGTTTCAGACTTTATAACCTTCAGAAAAATGCATGCTAAAATAAGACCTGTTCTATCAACTGTCCCAGTTTATATAAGAGCAATTTTTAGTACTGTTTATATGTTCCCTCAATATATTTGGCCTTGTCCAGATTTATTGCATTAACAGGTTGAGAGGTACATGCAAATTGCTTTATAGAATTAGGCATAGCCAAACCTCAACTGTCCCTGATTTTGGGTCAAAATGTTGCTCTTCCCCTAATGATCCCTCCACAAAATATCAATTTTGGAAGAAAACATAGAGGGTTTACTTTACTTTTATAAATAACTGTAATGATCAGAGTTATACATTACTTTTATTTCAGAAATGCATGTAGATTCTCTAATTTTGTCAGCTGCTCTGTTAACTGTGCTCATATTAAAATGGTGTCCCTCCTTTGACAGGTTCCCAGCTGTATTGTCTGGCAATTTTATATTTTTGCATCACATTTTTGGTCCATTTTTCATAAAATTGCAGTTTTCATTAGTGGCAAATTGTTAAAGACTGAAGTTAGAAAATAATGCAGACATTTCAGTTTCAGATTTCATACCTTTCAGAAAATTCGTACTGATGCAAGACCTACTACTATTCTATTATCTTTCTAAGTTTATAAGAGCAATATTTAAAAAATGTCCTTATTTTTGGGCCTTTGCCTCAGTTTTATTTATGAATTTGTTGCTTTGAGAGGTTTTGTGTGTGTGTGTGTGTGTGGTAGGTAGCATACCTCTCAACTGTCCAAATTTTGCAGAATGTCCAGATTTTTGCCCCATATTGTTTGTCTGTTCCTCATAAATTTTGTGATTTTCTAGAAAATCATTGAAGGCTGAAATTGCTAAATAATGGCAGACATTTGAGCTTCAGACTTCATGTCCTTTAGAAAAATTCATACTAGCACAAATCCTGTTATTCTAGCAACTTTCTAAGTTCACGAGAACATTATTTAATATCTGTCCCTGTTTATTTTAGGCTTTGTCCATATTTCTTGCACTAAGAGGTAGGTAGGGGTGTGTGTGTGAATGTAACATCCTAGTTAGTGGTAGCAGGTGGTTAGTAATTTACTCAAGCTCAAAACCTGTACCTTTGTTACAGAAAACAAAAGCGTAAAGTCTCTACCCCAACTACCATGCTGCATTTTTCAAAGAACTGACATTTCAGGTTAATTTTCAATTCAAGGAACTGAGTTTGAGTGAATTTATATTACTGAAGAGGCATTACAGCGAATGCCTCTTCATCGACACTAAAAGAGCGAACCGTGAATTACGCGAATGGCCGTAGCTTGGCTGGGGAGGGGGGTAGCAGTTTGAGAGCTGTCAGTACAAATTTGAAAATCCTAGCTACACCCCTGTGCCCCAGAGATCATCCATGCACAACTATCAGCAGGCAAAACCACATTTCAAGTCGTAGCCTGTTATAGATCGCCCACCATGTCCCAAGATGCTCACTCAGTATTCCTTGAGGTATTGGAAAATATAAAGGTCCTACCCAACACCATAATTTTGGTTGATTTCAACTACCCTGGTATAGACTGGGTGAACTACCAAAGTTCTAACTCCTATGGCCAGCGGTTCATAGAAATTATAAATTCAAATACCCTTGAACAACTGGTATATTCTCCTACTAGAGGGAACAACATGTTGGATTTAGTCATCACAAATATGGGCGCCCATTGTACCACACCCGTTATCACTCCCTCTCTGGTCAGATCAGACCACAAACTGATAACCCTAGACATCCTCACCCCTTTACCTCCCCCAGTCAAAGAAACCATCGTAAAAAAACTTTCCAAAGCAAACTTCAAACTACTTGCGTCAGAAGTGGAAAGCTTCACTATTCCCTTGCAGAAGGATAATGATATCCAGGATGCAGAATCCTACACCAAGGCACTTTATATACATCTTCAGGACTGCATTGACCGTGCTATCCCAAATAAAACCAAGACTCCTTCCTCAAGCAAGAAGAAACCAGTCTGGTGGACCCCGGCCATAAGCAAACTATACAATAAAAGGAGAAGACTTATACAAAAGAAGGCCAAATCTCAAGTAGAAAAATCTTCCCTGATCAGCATTAGTAAGAATTGAGGGCCCTCGTCAAGTCAACTAAAGCCAATTTCAAAAAGAAAGTTGCCAAGGATGCCAAGGATAATCATAAGGCCTTCTATGGTTATGTCAAAAACCTAAATGGCAACACTTAGGTCTGTTCTGAGCTAGTACAAAATGGAACAAAATACACTGACCCCACTGACACTGCCAACATCTTGGCTGACAGGTTCAGTGCAAATCCCCCCCCCTCACCACCTACAGGGCATATTACTATTCCAGGGGATTGGGTAACTCCAATTATTACTGATACGTTGGTTAATAAGGCTCTACCTAAAGCTAAAAACACTGCCTCCATGGGACCAGATGGTGTCCCGGGCTGTGTCATACGTGAGCTCCAAAATGAATTAACCCCGCATCTGAATACCCTGTTCAGTCTCAGCCTCTCGACAGGATATGTGCCCATAGAATGGCGCACAGCAACGGTGGTTCTGCTGCACAAGGGTGGGCCTACAACCAACCCTGGGAACTACCGACCAATAAGCCTGACCAGTCTGATCTGTAAGGCAATAGAGCAAATCATTATGGAACTCATAAATGGAGAGATTGGGAACCTCCAAACACTTGACCCCACATAGTTCGACTTTGTCAAGGGCAGATCATGCCTCCTGAACCTGGTGGACTTCTTTGAGACAGTTACTCAGGCTATAGGTAAGGGAAAGGAGGCACACACGGCTTACCTAGACCTTGCTAAAGCATTTGACACCATTCCCCATTCGGGTATTATTGATAAACTCGCCAACCTGGGCATAAACCCTTATGTCACAAGATGGATCGCAAACTGGCTCTCAGACAAATCCGACAAAGTAAGAGTAGCAGGATCTATGCCCGAATCCAGACCAGTAATGAACGGTGTGCCTCAGGGCTCTGTCCTGGGGCCCCTCCTGTTTGTCATATACTTCTCAGAAGTACAGGCAAGCACTGAAGGGCTGTGGCTGACTAAGTTTGAGACAACTGCAAACTGGGTGCTATAACAGAGTCTCCGGCTGACATGGATATCCTCCAGAAGGGCCTTAATGAGACTGATGCATGGTGTCAAAGCCATGGTCTCAAGCTAAATGCTAAAAAATGCGTAGTAATCCCCTTTGGAAAAATCAAAGTATCCGCGAACTACCACATAGGAGGTAACACCCTGAAATCTGAAGAAGTAATAAGGGATCTAGATACCCAAGTAGATAGTCTGCTTTCCTTTGATAACCATGTTGCCAAAGTGGTTAGAAAATCCTTCTATGTGACCCATCTGATCACGAAAGGGTTCGCATCAAGATCTAAGGATGTAGTGGTGCCCCTCTACTCTTCCCTCATCAGACCCATTATTGAGTACAATGCACCAATTGGAATGTACCTGGCCAGGAATCTCCAGCAGCTGGAGAGACCACAGAGGTACCTCACTAACAGGATTACTGGCCTCAAACAGTTGCCCTATGAAGCACGATTGAAAAAACTAAGGCTTTTCTCTGTTGCATACCTCCTTCTCAGAGGCAATCTCTGTCTAACATACAGAGCCATGTCCAACCCAGAACTGTTGAACATGCTCCATCTTAGCAAAACCAAATGTACTCAAGCTACACGCTCTAGGGATATAAACCTCAGCACAACAATGAATAGAATATGCTGGAGGGATAGATTCCCTTCGCAAAGACTTCCCTTGCTATGGAACAAGGTCCCGTTCTACATAAGACAGAACCCCTCACTATCACTCTTCAAGAGGAACCTTGACGAGTGGATGGGTAACAGAAAGTTCACACCAGGGATCATACCAACAGCTCTACTAGATAGGGGCCAAGGGTACTAGCTGCTAGATCAAGGGGCTAGGGAACTAACCAAAGGGGTGGTGAATACTGCACAATGTGGCTGGGCTAATATATGCCTTCGGGCAGATAGCACAGTACCTATGAATCTATGAGACTATTGTCCAGCCATACACAACACTCAAGTGACCTATATCAGATCACATATTTCCTTTAAGGGGTATTGGCCATGTGCAGATGGCCTACACCAGCCTTCCCATTCCCCATCTCCACTATGTAGCATGATGCATACCCTGAATAAATCCATGTCCAACTCAGTGATGTTGGACATGCTACACATACTCATCCTGATCTCGAACACATACTTCATGGACATCCACCTTCCACATGCTGGACAGATACTTGTCCCATACACTTGACATAGTCCTGCCATACTATGCATTCCTGTCCAACAAAGCTGAACATCGGTCCCCTCTCAGACATGGTGTGATGACCGCATGGTAATGCATTGTCTATGTATCATTAACCCTGTGGATCAGTAATGTGGCACTGCTCCACCTGGCCCCACAGACCCACCTGTCAGCTACTGCCAAGTAACCTTTCATCCTAGATTCATACATGGCCCATGGCATATAGCTCACTAGTTGACTTTGACTGTACATGCTATAGTTGATATCCATCCCTGCAAATACCATCTGGCTAGACAGTGTCCCATGTGTATCACATGAGCAACACAGGTGATACATGGCAGGATGTTGAACTGCTGTACAGTGCCATGTAGATGTATATGGCGGAACACATACATGTAAAACCTTATGTGAGCAAGTCTGCAGGGTCACAGGTCATGTCTGTTAAGGCAGTGTAAGTCCTTATATGTGACATACACACAGCATCAAGGTCGACTGTGTTAATGTGGACACATCCAGCCATGTGCTGATAGGTAGGAACACCGGTACAGGCAAACAGACATGCCCAGATCAAGACAGCAACCACATGGAGTATGAGCAATGTAATCAGGTGACACACACACATATATGGTGATAATATCCACTCAACATTGAGTGTCACACGTCTGTGACACAAACACGTCAGTGTCATGTAGGTTTGCAAATACAACTATTTAAACTTAATTAATGCAATACACATGTATGTTTAGCTGTAGCTCTGTATGTCTCTGTGAGTTACTGTGACCTGTCTCCATCATTATGTCTTCCAGGTATGCCACGTGCAAGGCTACCCCCTTTTACCTGCTTGGAGGATGAGGCCCTCATCCCATACCTACTCAACAATCACGATATCCTGTTCAGCCATGTGCCACAGGATGCACAGCAGCGGGATGCCCTGTGGATGGAACTTCGCAGGAGGGTTAATGATGTGGGTGGCCACAACTGCACATACCAGCAGGTGCGCAGACACTATACAGACCTCATTAGATGGGTGAAACAGCGTGCAAATGCAACAGGTGGTGGACCACCAACCCAGCCCCCACTCACACATACCAAGGAGCTACTGGCCAACCTGGGGACACCTGCAGAACCGCATCCACAAGCCTTAGCCGATATTGTGGAGGTAGGTGTCTCTCAACCACTGAGCCTAGAGTTGCCTGGTAAGTCAGTACTGCACCTATAACAACTATATTCGATACAGTTGCATGCACCACTGTACAATATGTAATGTAACATCATATGCAAGGCATATATACACACATGCCGCATACTATAGTATGCTACTCTGTGTATGCACACATGTGCATACACCATAGTATAGTCTAATGTACTGGTGTATGTGTTATGCACATTGCACCCTGTAGCAATTATACAGGGGTGGATTATGCTCATACTGCTGTGTTACTCCTATTTAGGTACCTCTGGTGTTCCGCTGTGACAGCAGCCCATTGCAGGTGAGAGTGTTATTATTTATCAGGAATCATAATGCACAAATCTATCTGCCATGTGGCCATTTACAACATGTACACATAATGTATGGTCATCTCACAATATACAGGTCGGACCTGCAATGCATCACAATGACTACCCATGTGCAACACTTGCAAACTATGTGAATCATCTCACCAACATGAATCCTCACAAATTTTACTGCCAGATGTGTGGACAGCTGTGCATACAATGGTGGAGGTGCCGTTCACTTTAGGGACGTACTACAGATCAGATCTACACATGTGGTGAATACAAACAGTACTACACAGTGGGCTGGAGTATGGCCAGCACACAGGATTCACTTGCTATGAGTGTCACACAATGTGATGTGCTATCTTAACATGTCCATGACATCTAGTGGCCTGGCTGCAACACTGCCTACCTAACCTGAAAACATATTCCACATACCACCCTTTAACTGCATAACCCTGTTGTCAGTGGAGCATATATGTCATATGGGACAACACAGACATGTGAAATAGATGCCCATCACAATAATTTGGACAACACATGTACACACATGGCCATAGAGGATGGCCAGAGACATGGAGCAACACACACAGTAGACGTGTTGTGCTTGTGTGTACACCCTGTCATACAATGGCTACACATGGTTCAACCATGGCCTTTGTATAATGGTCATATTGTAGATGTGGAACACTAGACATCCTACAGGCCTGTGCACATCTTGTGTAGGCATAACATCAATCCACCACATAAGATGTGTTGAACATCTTGAGGGTGTCGCGACCGACATGACAGCTGTCACCTGTACAGTATCCACATCAGCCCACAGATAGAGTACATTCCCCTTGCTGGTGTTGGACATCAATGTCATACTAGCTCCTCATGTGTGTGTGTGTATGTGTGGTACACAGGTGTCATGTGGGACATGGTGTACCGACGTGTTCACCATGTCTGGCCATAGTTGCTAGGCAGCAGCAATATGGTTGCAGATGTGCAGGAGTGTCATCCGTATACCCATCAGTGACCTGTGTCACAACTTCCACATCATGGTTTAGTGTGTATACACCTCAGTGACATGGGTCACATTCCACAGTATATATGTATTGTATCTGAACACAGTCATGGTTATGAACCCTGTCTGTAACTCACACTGTATAGCACTAGAGATGCTTCATGATTCCCTGCAATGGCCATGCACATCAACTAAATGTGCAGTATATCTGTAGGGTGGACAGACAACACTGCATTGGTACAGCATTGCCTCACTGTATATTTGACAGGACACTATTGTGTTAAACATGTATGCATGTCATTGCACACATCAGCAGATCACATGTCATACTACATGTGATTGTCAAGGTCATATGCCACACATCAGGCAGGTGTACTGTTAACCTGTGCTGGTCCACATGGTGTAACACAGGGATGTATGCTAACTGCTACTATGATTGTGTAAGTTGCATGCTGTCTGCTATGAAACATGCATGCTGTTGTGTGCAACCCAGAGATGTATGATAACTACCACTATTACTGTCTGTGCTGCATGCCGTCTGCCGTATCACATGCATGTTTCATGCCTTCTGTCATATCACGTGTGTGTGTCTGTGTGTGTGTCCATTGTATAGATTGTAATGTACAGTTCTTGTCTGCTCTCACAGGTGATGTAGGTGTATTGCCCTCCTGCAGTACATCTGATGTTAGTGTCCCCACAAATTCTAGCAGTGATGATGAATGTATGACTGAGACACAGGCAGAGCTGTCAGGGGCTGAAACTGTGCCATTGGTTGCCATTCCATCTATATCCCCCTCATCCCCGCACACAGATCCCATACCTGCACATACCCCATCACCAGTGGCCATAGAAGAAGGACAGTTGGCATGTGGTAGCTTGGAACAGGAAAGTGTGGGGGCTATGAAAGGTGTGCCTGCACACCATGGTGTCAGCCAAATGACTGGTGGTGCCCCATACAGGCACGTGGCCAGTGCTGCTCATAGGAGGAACTCTGGCCAACATGCTCCTGCATGACAGAGCGCAGCAACTGGTGTCACCAGACACATGTGTCAGGCTGTAATGGAGGCACAGGCACGTGCTGAATGGTGCAACAGAGAAGATCAGAGGCTACAGAGGGTTGCTGTCCATTCTTTAAAAAACAACATCCAGGCAATGGTAAATGCTCAACAGCAGATTGCTGAAGCTTTGGATAGACGGTTGGGTGACATGGTTGGAGTCCTTGACCGTGGCATGACAATCTGCGAGCATGAGTTGTCTGTGTTGGAACATCTGGTAGGAGTGAGGCGTCGGCCATGTGGACGTAGGCCTGGTACATCACCTGTGTCAGGTCTACGTGTACGAGCTACCTCACATGTCTGCTCCCATAGTGGCGGTAGCAGCAACAGTGCATCTGGTGCTGTCCACACCACGACACAGCAGGCCACGTGCACGTTGCCCGGGATGGTCCCAACAGGGACATGGTTCCAGTAGACAAGTGACATCAGACAGTACCCAATCTGCACCTCTGCCTGGTAGTGCCTGTGCAAGCCCTGGCAGGCACAGGTCACATGTCCATGGCCGGACACCATGAACTGTAAAACCTCACCTGTACAGTCTGCAGCTGTCAATAATACCCCTGTGTAGGCCAGACACAGGGGAGAACTGTGTGTATACATACATCAACACACTGGAAACATATGTAGAGCACCGCAACACACAGATGCATGACATCCACACATGCCCAATTAGATCAAAGGCCCAAACCCACACACATGATGTCATCCAATGGTGCAGCCTAGGCCTCTGGCAAACATTAACACCCTGTGCATATGATGATGCCTATGCCGCATCCCTGACATCCACACCATCGGTGCAGGGACATGCTCATATCGTCTGATGCACAGGGTGAACTGACTAGGAAGATACATGTAGTTTACAATTGTTGAGGACTGTTGACAGGCAGCAGATATACCATGTAGTATAGGTGTACAATACTGTTAACAGTATGTGTCTTGTGTAACAACAGTGCAGCCTAGGCCTCCAGCAAACATTAACACCCTGTGCATATGATGATGCCTGTGCCGCATCCCTGACATCCACACCATAGGTGCAGGGACATGCTCAAATGGTCTGATGCACAGGGTGAACAGACTAGGAAGATACGTGTAGTTTACAATTGTTGAGGACTATTGACAGTATTGACAGGCAGCAGATGTACCATGTAGTACAGGTGTACAATACTGTTAACAGTATGTATCTTGTGTAACAACAGTAACTGCATGTTGGTCATGATGTTCTGCTGTCCTTCTTCAGGTCTAATTGCACGTGCCGGTGGATGTCAGTATTTGCAGTTAGTGTCCCATATGTCAATGTGGACTATTCACAGGTATGTATGAATATACCAGCATGCACCGTGTAGCTGCCACATACCAGTGAGAATGTCCCACATTACAAACACGTCTACCATTCCAAGAGCATGATAGCTGTGTATTAAGCTACTGTGGCCACAGACGTGACATCCATAAAGGGTGCATCACAGGTATAGTTACATGGAGTGATGAGGTAAGAGAGTGGTCTAGCCAAGTACATGGGTAGAGGCCAGTGGGAAGTGTGATGCCTCATTAGGAATCAGTAATACACATTCCCATGACAGGATGCCAACACACAACTGCACCCACACACTCAGGTATTGACACACATGTATTCAGTGACACAGTAACACACCCACACACTCACAGATTCACCGACAGAGTAACACACACTTGCACACAGTTGCTACTGGTGGGATGAGGACCCCTGCCTATGTGCAAATCATCATTACAGTACTGTGCACCTACATGACACGCCACAGAGAATACACATGTACAGGTAGTCAGTACAGCCTAGGATCGGGGACATCAACATGGATAGTAGAATGCATCGCCTGAATGGTGCGAGGGGTCTTAATCAGTTCAGTATGGTAACATACATCCTCACCCTAGGGACCAGTCAACCCTACATACACACAATGTGGCATTCAGTAATTAATACACCTATGTCATGCACATACAGATACCTCACATGTGTGAGATACACATCCCTGCCTATGTCCTGCTTTCTACATTGCAGTCTGTACAGATGTGTACACTAGTGTACAGGAGAGTGAGTAACAATTGAGATGTATTCCCCAAAATACGTGACATATATGGACACACACGCAACCACACATGCCAGTACTGTGAATCTCAGACCTGCCTAGCTCATGTTATGTATGTCAGATGTACAGCAGTATTGCATGCGTTACAGACTGTACTGACACTTCCTGCGGCAAGAGTGCTGATATATGCACTAGGGACGTCATAACTATTAACAGGTGTCAAGTGATTTACCTTCGCTGTCACCCTGACCGCTGTCTAAGTTGTGTGTTATGTCTTTCAGTTAACAAAACCATTGCTTAGCAGTTACACTGGGTATTGTAGGACCACTTGTGACACACCTGTGAGCTGTCCACAGCAAACATCCATCTGTAAAGATGCCTCACCACTTAGTTATTTCCATACATCTGTCTATACCTGTGGTACATTTTTCTGTACATTCAGCATATCACCATATACAGTTGGCAATGTTGAGGCTGCATTGCAGCTGCATGATGTACTAGGATGCACATCACCTGCATACGTCAGCAACTGCACACGCATGTTATCTGAACGCACAACACTACGTGTACAGGTGTGTAGGTCCTACAATCCTGACATTCGGGCAAGTTTGTAGGCATTGCAGTTGGTGGATATGTGTAATGACATACATGACACATGGACTGTTGTATGATATGATGGGTGACCAGTACAGAGAGGATGTTACCTCTGTCAACATTGATATTACACCTTATGCACTGTTAGCATTCAGCAGACATGGACCTACATTCCATGTGCATGTGTGTAATGGCTGTAGTCACCTGTTTGCATAAAAGTACAACAACAGCTATGCTATTTACTGGTATGTTGTGTGTGTGGCATGTACATACCCAGGGCAGGTACACGTATGTCATATTCATACATGAGGGTGTGTACTGGTGTACAGCAACAGTCATCTGCTAATGGTGGAAAGTAGCAAGGGTCCCTGGTATGTGTACAGCTGACCTGGTCACAGACAGTGTTATCATTGCATTGCATAACACATGATGCAACTGTGTTAGTACATGTGTACTCTCTACAGTTGATATAGAGCTTAGTACAGTACACAGGTCAAGGGTCACATGGTGGTGTACACTTTTATGTCATACAACATGTATGGTTGCGTGTTGGTGGTCCGAGGGCATGGTGGTGTCTGAGGTTTACATCCTAGAATGCAGCATGTGACACTGTGTTTTGCACATGGCTCATCTGTGATGCCTTTCATGGGGGGACCGGTCAGTACATGTGAGTGGCCTTTATGTATGTGGGTACACCACCTGGAGTGGTCCGTACCTGTGTTATGGCCCACATGTCTGGTTCTGAGGTATATAGTGGTAGTGCTAGGTTCTGAGGTATATGGTGGTAGTGCTATTGTGCACTGCAGAGCCATCAGCCAGGTGTTCCTCACTGCACAGATGTCAGTACTCCCCATTGTTGGATCTACAGTGACCAGCTGTGAATATGGACGCTACACATCTAGCACTGGTTAGCATAAGAAAACAATGCAGTTGTCCTGTAGGTGTATGGGAGTTAACCTGTGTTTAGGACATTTGCCTTGGAATGGCACTGTGTGGACAGATGCAACTTGGGTAATATCCGCACTCCCTTGAATCATGTATGCATGTGATATGTGACAAAGGCCTGCCTACTGTCAGCCATGTCATTCCAGAATGACAGCTGATGTTGTGAAAAAGACCAGTGTCAAATATATGTAGAGCAGCGTTCCTGCTAACAATGACAACTACTAACACCAGAGCCCATTACAATGTCTTCTTTACGTCTACCTGTAACAGCATGGCCACTGTGGCCTTCCGTGTTTAGCATCACAGTGCATCCCAGTCAGCCCTGTGCTACTAGGAGTATGAGCATACTCAGTATATCCTTGTGTAGATGGACACATAGTAGTGAATTCCGACCAGCCCTGTGCTACTGTGTGAGCATGCCCCCTGTGGTACTAAGTGTATGAGCATGCCCAGTATATCCTTGTGTAGATGGACACATAGTGCATTCCGAACAGCCCTGTGCTACTAAGTGTGTGAGCAAGCCCAATGACACCTTGTGTCGGTTATGTGCCTCTGTGTATGGGCATGGCCATTGTAACCCTGTATAGTGGTAGTAGTCATCCATTCCACAGATGGGCATACTCCAGGTCAGGATGGATTCCTACTTTAAACACACAGGTTCACAGGTATGTACATCTTAACTGCCAGCATCCCTGTTGATGTCCGCATTCCCAGACGGTCATAATGACAGCCTTGACACGTGTAGTCTGTGTGGCGCGATCAGTAAGTATGTAGTATTGTAATAGTAATCTGTAAATAGGCAGGTGTTCCGTACCCACCACTGGCGTGTGTGTGTGTGTATGTCTGTCCCCATTTGCCAGTGGACTCTAAATTGCTTTTAGACTGCCCACACTCCATACATTTCTTATACCCACCGTTAGCAAGGCCGATGATGTCACCCATCTACAAATACACCTCTGGGAGTGATGTGTCCCAGTACTCTCAGTAGCATGTTCTGTAACTGCATAATGCTGTAGTGTAATAAAGTAGTTAGGTTGGTATTCTAGTCCCACACTTGCCGTGTGTGTGTGTGTGTGTGTGTGTGTGTGTGTGTGTGTGTGAGTGTGTGTGTGTGTGTGTGTCCATTTGCCTGAGGACTGAGTAATGCTTTTATACTGCTCACACTCCATACATTTCTTATACCCACCGTTAGCAAGGCCAATGATGTCACCCGTCTACAAATACACCTCTGGGAGTGCTGTGTCCCAGTAATCTCAGTAGCACGTTCTGTAACTTGGTAATGCTGTAGTGTAATAAAGTAGTTAAGTCGGTGTTCTAGTCCCACACTTGCTGTGTGTGTGTGCCCGTTTGCCTGAGGACTGAGTAATGCTTTTATACTGCTCACAATCCACACATTTCTTATACCCACCTTTAGCAAGATCGATGAAGTCACCCATCTACAAATACACCTCTGAGAGTGCTGTGTCCCAGTAATCTCGGTAGCACATTCTGTAACTGCGTAATGCTGTAGTGTAGTAAAGTAGTTAGGTCAGTGTTCTAGTCCCACACTTGCCATGTGTGTGCGTGTGTGTGTGTGTCCCCGTTTGCCTGAGGACTGAGTAATGCTTTTATACTGCTCACACTCCATACATTTCTTATACCCACCGTTAGCAAGGCCGATGATGTCATCCATCTACAAATACACCTCTGGGAGTGCTGTGTCCCATTAATGTCGGTAGCACGTTCTGTAACTGCATAATGCTGTAGTGTAGTAAAGTAGTTAGGTCAGTGTTCTAATCCCAGACATGCCAACTGTGTGTGTGTGTGTGTGTGTGTGTGTGTGTGTGTGTGTGTGTACCTGCGTGAGACAAATACATTGCTTTGTTGTATTTGCTATTGCATGTGCCCTAAACGCATGTTGCTGCAGTGTGATATGGCAGGGGTTTGTATACAGGACATGGCAAGTATATGTTTGTCTGTGTAGAGGTGGCCATGACTGTCTTACCAATGGACATGTTTGGGAGTGGGTTTTGTAGTTTTCCTATATAGTATCCGTCTTATGATACATTGGCCACTTCACGAGGAGGACAGCTGTCAGTCAGCCATGGCACTGTGTTGGCAAGCCATACCCATACATCTGGCAAAAGAGCTGTTGAACTAAGTATGCAGCCCTACTAGTACCCGGTATATGTCCCACACCCATGTGCCATGCATATACAACCTTGTCTAGGATATCCCACTATGTTGCTAGTAACATGCACAATGAGGACAGATAGTAGGCATGGTGTGACTGCAGTGGCCTGCAGAGGACATGGCACCCTGTACAGCAGTACAACAGGCACATATATGCGGACATTGTGCCTTCACTATGTTCCACACTGAATGGCTGCAACATATGTGGTGCCATCATATGTGATCCACTAAGGCCAGACAATGCTGTACACAAGTGCCCTGTATGGACCCATGCCACTGACATCTCGGAATACCTGTATCATACAATCCATGCAGGTGCAGGGCCGACCTGCTCACTATAAGCAGGTTTCACCACACCAGGCCAGTAATAGCATATCGGGGTTATAACAGGCTGTGTACAGTACGTGTCTGCTAAACCAGGTACACCTGTACATGTCACTGTATAGTATTATGGGACATGCACATCCCAGGCATCGTCCATGTGAAGGACTATCAAACACAGATATGGCATGCATTGCAAAGCTATGGCCCTACACATTGGTAACCAGGAAGTCAGGCCAGATAACGCAGTACCCATCTGTGTGGGACACTGCAGACACTACACCCCTGCGCTGCACACCATTGTCAGGTGACACAATGGCAAGGATTACCCCTCACCCAGCCTTATACAGCCATCCTGCACAGCCAAACACTACACACCCATGGAGCAATGCATACCTGCATGCCAGTACTGGCACCCTGTGTCTGTGTGTGGGTTGTGATGCTCCCAACCACAGTCACCTCCAGTATAAACCTCGTTGGCATACCAACAGTTGTCAAGCACTTTCACATGCCCTAGCCCATAGAACCTCCAGATATCCCCTGTGGTGCATGTGGTCCTGTGCATTAATGCGGTGTGGCAAACTAAGCAGTTACATTATGTATTTGTCGCCCTGGCAAAGGTGTCAATGCGTGTTCATTAGAGTGTGGTTGTGGTGACAATAGCATCCGTTCACATGGACTGACGTGTGCCACACCTAATGTATGTCTACTATATCTGTTGCAGATGGCACTCACTCACCTACACACATGTTCTTACAGCACAGCAACATGTCACCTTTGTGGCACATGTCGTAACGTCATGCACAGGGTTTGCCCCTGTACTATTCGGCGTGTGGCAGATTATGCTTATGGTTAAGTCTCCAAGCCCTTCCCTGGTGTACATTGCCTGTCCCACACACACACTCTCTGGTGGATGTGAAGGTGTACACCTGCACAGCAGCAGCATGTGTATTGTAAGAGATGGAAATAGTCAGGTGATGGCTTCTGCACCTATTGCAGTCCTCCTCTAGCTGATTGCATGTGGTACAGCTGTGATGGTGTTCCCATAGCCATCCACATGATAAACACAGTACACTTTCTAGGGAAACATGTTATTATCTGGCCATGACAGTCGCTGTGAGTGGTACCTGGATGTGGTGTTCTGACACGGCATTGCAGATGATATCT
Organism: Protopterus annectens; assembly: GCF_019279795.1. Classification (NCBI taxonomy): domain Eukaryota; kingdom Metazoa; phylum Chordata; order Ceratodontiformes; family Protopteridae; genus Protopterus; species Protopterus annectens. Next base: position 1,121,515,867 of record NC_056731.1, on the reverse strand, counting down.
GGATGTACCTCAATCATTTTCCACAGTGAGAAATAGCCTAAAGACAGGAGGGTGATGTGCCACACAACTACATCATATAAGTGTAGCTATGTTGCATTGAGACTGCCTGTTTAACATGTGTGTGGTAATGGCTATTCTGCATGTTATAATACAGACATGACAGTACTCTGTTCATGAGGGACCCCCATCTGTAGGGCCATCTGTGAACTGGTCAGTGTGTGCAACCATTTCTTTCCTGTGTTACACACTGAACACACTTCTGTGCACAGCAGAAGCATGGTGTGAGGACTGCAGACAGTACATGATGATAGGGATGCGTTACTGCCATGTGTCACATGAGACACTGGCATGACTGACACTGTGTGGGATTCCCAGTGACAGGCCAATGATGGGCAACTGTTCATAGCTGCGGTCACACATCAACTACACATTGTACAGTTGGCATGTGGTATATATGCATGTGTTGTGCTCCCTCTGCAAATGTATACCATCTGTTGTGTTGGGTTGCTGGTGATATCTATGCATACTGTCGTAGGTAATCCTGTATGCTGTTGTCTATCACTAAGCCATATGTGGGTTTAAAATGCAACACCATGGGGTGAATGGGTTGGTAGGTCCTGGCAGATCCTCCTGTCCCACTTTAGCTGACCATGGCACCGGGCACTAGCACATATGGGGCCAAGCCATAGACATCAACCTCTGTTGGCTCTGCACCACTTTCTGGTGGTACCAACACTGAGGATGGAGCATGTCCCCCTTGGGAGCGGGACCAGACAGGTACATATCTGCTGTCGTGTGGTCCCGGAAGTGTTACGTTGGTGGCTCCCTAAGGGGTTACGAAGCCAGATACGCCAGTCTAACGGTGGAGTGTCACATTTACAGGGTGATGCTGCCCCTCCTGGACAGCCCCCAGCACTGCCTCCTTTGCAGCTGTGTAGGTGCAGTGGCAGTTGCCCATGGCTGGGGACCTCCGTCCCATTGTTCCCATGGGCTTTTGAATGCCGAAGACCCATCCCCATCCAGGGTGTATCCCCCCCACATGTGTCATATACCAACCCTGTATGGTGTCATTTCTGTGCTCCTACCTATCCTCCACGGCCATACCTACACTCCTTCCCCAAAATCTGACCCTCACCTATGGACACATAAAGCCATTCGGCTCCTAGGACACCATCTGCCCTATACATAGCTGTCTATTACACACACGTGCCCACTGGACACATGAAACCCTTGTAATATGCATCATAACATACTACTGTTATCCTCACCCCTGTCCCTCAGGCACACGATCCTGGTATGCACATCACTCCTACATGGTCCAGGTACACGTGAGGAGGACAACCCCATTGTACACAAAACACCGGTCCCTCTATGGTTACCCCATTTACCTTTATCATGATGATGATGTTGCACACAGCACATTGCAAGAGTACTGTTCACACATAATGATTGGACAGGTACTGTTGTGTTAATGTATATTACATGCACAGAGTGATGTATATGGCCAATGTACAACTATTTACGTGCATTACTGACACATGTCTGTCTGAGGGATTCTTGTGATCACATAGAGCAACACCACTATATAATACAGGTGTCACTGGTGTTTCCCATTTAATTCATTTGTAATGCTTTGTTGCCACATGGTATGTTCCTGATGCAGCTCTATATATGTATGTACCTATATGCTGGACATAAACACTCACATGTACATCTACATGATAGGATACATTCCTATACTGTTGAATGACTGCGCTGTATGATATCCCCTGGTTACAGCCTCTTACACTCGATTAGCCTCTACATTGCTTAACCAGTGCAATACTCGCATACTGATAGCCAAACACGCTTACACCTGCTCGATCCTGCACTTGCTAATGCACCAACATTGGTGCTTGCATCTGTCACTCACACCACTCGGTATGAGCGAGGACCACAATATTACCTTGTGATGCTTATTACATCAGACTACATGACTACAGTATCGGGATTGGCCGCTCATTAGGCGAAGGCATCGCGTTCGACTATACGGAATCAGTGGCCTGTCCAGTGACACAATCATATTTGTGTGTACCTCATACAATGCGCTCCCACCTTGTGATGCCTATTACATCGGAATACATGAATACAGTATCGGGAATGGCTGCCTATTAGGCGACGACATGGTGTTCGACTATAAAGAATCAGCGGCCTGTCCGGTGAAGCATTCATATTTGTGTGTTCCTCTTACAATCGGCTCCCACCTTGTGATGCCTATCACATCGGGCTACATGACTACAGTCATAGCCGGCCTTAGGCATAGGCCAACTAAGCGGCCGCCTAGGGCGCCGCTTTAGTGGGGGCACTTTACCAGCATTTATTTGGTGTAGGTAGACCAGGATGGGGGCACTGAGTGGTGTGGTGGGGGGTGCCATTGTGCCCTCTGCCTAGGGCACCAGTTGACCTAAGGCCACTCCTGACTACAGTATCGGGAATGGCTGCCCATTAGGCGATGGCATGGCGTTCGACTGTACGGAATCAGTGGCCTGTCCAGTGAATTAATCATATTTGTGTGTTCCGCATACACTCTGCTCCTGTCTGGCTGATACATGGGAACCGAGACCCTGCATTACAGACAAGTAGTTGGGTTGTGGTAGCCACATCCGTCGGACAGGTCATGCTACCGCATACCTATTATAGGTTTGCCACCTTTTCAATTGGCCAAGGTAGGACTTTAGGGTTACCACCTGTCCCACTTTGCGAGGGACACTGTGAAAATAATCAAGACATAGCACATGTCCAGATTACAGGACATTGTTATATTCTACGTTTCATTAATAATTGCATACAACAGTTATTTTATACATGACACTTCTATATGTTATGTGAAGTAGCATAAGCCATTCAAAAGCAACTAGATTAAGCTTTTATTTGTGCAAATAAGTGTAATCCTGAACTATGCACGGCTGTAGGTATGTTTTGTCCTGGAATGTCTGATATTTCTACAGAACCTGTCCCACTCTGGCCATTTGGAAAGGTGGCAACCCTATAGGACCTGTATGTAGAGACGTCAGACTTTGCAGGGCAACACACTCACAGCCAGAAGAAAGGGGAGTACTTCACTGTTTCGCCTAAATAAAAGGTTACTCTTGTAGCATTGTAGTTGCTTATACTGTTACCCATAACATTTAGGTGTTTCAGAGGAACATAATTGTTTTATGCAACTACTACAGACAATATAGGTAATCTTTACCCTAAATCACAGGACATTTGCCTTAATTACAGTTATTATGCAGGACACAACTGCCCAAAGGGGAGTGTCCCTCGCAAAGGTGGACAGGTGGTAACCCCAGCCCTATTATTCTATCAAC
>NC_056731.1:1121342517-1121510017 GCF_019279795.1 Protopterus annectens | reverse complement strand
TTTGATTGAAAGGATCTGGTTAACAGTCCCATGCGATACATACATTCACCTTTACATGTTTAAATGTCGGCTTTACAGCAGAGCAACATTCATTCCACAAGGAAAATTATATGTGCTATCGACAACCTTGAACCGTGTATGCCTTTTCATTAGGCGGATGCTCTAACCACTACACTATTGGTGTTCTGCTTCATTTATATGTATACCCATGGTGCATAGTTACCCGAACACACGCCTCATCCCTTCACTTACACAGCAGGCATCCATTTTCTTGTTGGGAAAACCGCACTACTACACATGCGCCATTCCCTATTCCCTACTGCTCTGGACCCGTGCCGCATTTTGACTCACTCCAAGGATATTCAGACCTCCAAAGCCTATAGTCCTGGCACATACGTGTGTTCAATTGTCAGAGTGTTCATATGGTCATCCGGGTTTAGGCTTGTCCAACTGGGGACCGGGATTGCCCTATCTCTAGTTGAAAGTCAGACTTAGCACGGGGAGATCATTCGTTCCACTTTTAGCGTCCTACCTGTGGTTGGGGATGCAGAGGTGTGCTCACCTATGGCCATCCTGATATATAACAGCACTAACTATTACGGGGATTTCCTATACTGTGACCATGCTCATTCTTTATATATATATATATATATATATATATATATATATATATTTATATATGTATATATATATATATATATATATATATATATATATATATATATATATATATATATATATATATTTATATTTATATATATATATATATTTATATATATATGTGTGTGTGTGTGTGTATTGCTCTGTACAGACACATGCAAATACACGTACATGCTCATTTACATTTCCCATACCGTTGAATCACCACCACTTACCGTCGCGCATACACGCTTGCATACCCGCTTACGTCTAGGGTTGCCTCCTTTTCATATGGACAAAGTGGGGCATTTTCGGGACACACATCAGATTTTACAGGCCGACACATACCCACGGTCAGTACAAAGGTTAGAACTTTACTTATTTGTCTAAATGAAAGCTTATTCTTGTGGCAGTTTAATTGCTTAATCTGTTTCTTGTAACTTTAAGTATTTTATATGCAGAAATAACTGTTTTATGCAACTGTTACATGAAATATGGGACATATTTCCTACAATCACAGGACATTTGCCATTGTATTATATTTGGTCTGGACACAACTGCCCAAAAAGGGACTGTCCCTCGCAAGGTGGGGCAGGTGGTAACCCTACTTACATCTGCTTTAAAGTGCCTTAAGCACCCTATATCCGACTGCCATTATGCGAATGTGTGAGGTATATATTCCCGATAATGCATGTGGGGAGACAGGCATCATGGTCAGATGTTTAATCCCAGGTCGTAGGTTCTGCAGGATCAGCTGGAGGCTGAGCAGTCTTGTGGACAACTACTGCTCATACAACTTGTATCCAGATGTATACAGGACTGGACATCGTGTCGTGACACCAAGTCTAATGTTTAGAACCGATACATATCCCATGAGGGATATCCAAAAATTGTGGGGACAGATGACCTTCATTGCTTTACGGCTGTAAGGTAGGGTTATACATGCAAGGGATACATAGTTTGCAATCCTGAGACTGCCTAGGGTGAGACTGCCTACTAGATATGGGTAGGGGTCACTATGTGCAGATATGGCCGTGCCTATCTAGCAGCCCGAGTATGGCTGATTTTGGTGGACTTTCAGGAAGGGGAGGTGGTGTGCTGTGAAGGGGATGATGGGTATTCAATTATGTATCCAGGTGTGTTAGGGTTGGATGGCTCAGTTCAGGCCAGACTATTATGTGGGTATGTGCCAGTAACATTTCTGTACATGTGTATTGCACTTTTTAATGTTCACATGTTTGTGGGATTGTATTGCGGATGTGTATATTTGTTCTTTGGTTATCTTCCTGATTTACCCACTGCTCCCTCATAGACCTCCAGTTCACCTATTGTGCATCCAACAAAGTCTCCCCTTGGCGAATTATTACATTACCTATCACCCCCCCACCCCCATATTCCACAGACACCATTCATCCCTTCTCTAGTTGATGGCCCATGGCACAGTTAACAGAATACATTGCGTACACTACTTATCTCTGGGACCAATATGGTTGTGAGGTCTACACTAGCATTTCTGATCATCCACATGCTGTACTTCACGCACATAGGTACACGCAAATACTTATCTTTCATGACATGGCAGGTAGACCCGGGTAATACCCGTTCATCTATGGGCCGTCCTGACAAGGACGACTTGGACCGCGAATGGGCAGATATTGGGCGAATGCTCTGACCATTGGTATGGGTGCTACCTTTTCATATGACCTGGATGGGACATTTTCAGGACACACATCTGAGTTTACAGGCCAACACATACCCACAGTCATTACAAAGGATAGTACTTTAGTGTTATGTCTACATATAAGCTTTTATTGTTGTAGCGGTGTAGTTGCTTATTCTGTTTCATTTACTTGCTTATTCTGTTTCTTGTAACATATAGGTATTTTATATACGGACATACGTATTATATGGGACTATTACATACATTATGGGACATAATTATGTCCTACTATCGCAGGACATTTCACATTTATAATGGTTTTGGTATGGATACACCGGCCTAGAGGGGGGACTGTCCCTCACAATGCAGGACTGGTGGTAACCCAAACCATTGGGCTAGGCTTAGCAATTGGCGGCACGCTAACACAATGCGTTTCCCTTCCACTTGGTATAACTAGAGACACTACAATGGAATACGGGCACGGGGCTTTAAATATCATTTGTTCGAGGGACGGGGACTCAATATTCAGCTACATGGCTTTGTGTTTACTTCTTATTGTGGTGTTCGCAATGATGTCTTGTATGCTTTGCATACATTTCACTATCCACGGACACTGACAGGAGTGATTACTATTAGAGGCAGGCTGTACTAGTCAGCATTTTAGGTTGCACATATGCAGCCGACATGTTCACGCCTTCGTGCAGTGTTTGGACACACCCCCTGCACTCATACACGTTTCCTATGCACGTGAGCGCGCCTTCATTAATATGCATGTGCTGCTGCTGCGCCATCTCTACGCCACACGGTTGGTGCAAGGCTAATGCCGTCCTTGCGCCGAGCTTCATGAATTCCGGGGTTAGTTAGTGGAAATGGAAACTGAAGAAAAAGTCAATGCAAGTGCAATGACAGAGACAGATTCTAACAGAATCAGACAGGGACACTTTTAAAATATTAGTAATAAAGACACACACACACACATATACATATATATATATATATATATATATATATATATACATATATATATATATATATATATATATATAAATAAACCTGAGATGGTGACAGAATAAGATCCTGTGAATTAATATACATTTTCCGAAGTAAAAGAAGTCTACAATTCTAATTATTGTCATTATGCATTGTGTGAGTCACTACCTTTTTTACAAAGGTCAGCAATTTTGAGGGATGGGTGGGATAAAGAAGAGAGACCTGGACAGAGCTAAAATATGAGTCAAATTCAGGGACAGTTAGAGGTAAAAGTCAGTGCCCAGTATCAGCATATACCAGATTTGTTTACAAAAGCTGCTAATATACATTGGTATGTACATAACTACAAAAGCAGAGGGTTTCAGAACCAGATTTATTTCATCCATTGATCAGAATGCTATGCGATGTCCCACATATTGACAATAACAATGGTAGCTTGTTATACCATAGATTAGTATGACAGATTTTCGTTTCCAATTAAAATTAGTAAAGTGCACATTTCTTTTATACGTGATGTTACAGTTACTGATTTATGTTAGTTTAATGAATTTATAAAGAGTGCAGCTAACAGGACTTTAAGTGTGTACATGCTAGAAGCATGGTAGGGCAGAAAGTTGTATATAAAGTGCTTTACATGCCTACTGCTTACTAATTCCATTAAGATTTTTTGTTACTGTTGTAAAAGGACTTTAACTGGTGTTTCCATGTGGAATGTGTACTTTCAGAGTTAATGTTAAATTGGGTTTGCAGTTTCACAATTTTCATTTGAATGCTGGTATCCCAATCCCACAGTTCCACAAGAGTGGGTGGGATTACATTATTATGCATGCAACGTTTATGTTAATTAGCTTCCACAGTTTTGGCCAGCTGTATGTACTTTTCATTGGCCTTTGTCCAGATTTTTTATGTCCCCAGGTTGAGAGGCATGTATATATTAAAGTCCTCCTGTGCCTCTACTCCCTCCCAGACCAAACCGCCTTCTTTCCTAAAATGCAACATACACATATTAAAGCGATATCTGAAGACTTTAGCTATGGCTAGCAAAGAAACAATTATACATTACACTGGCCAAATTATTTTCCTCGGCTGCCCACGTGTAGCATTTTAAATTCAGCTCTGTGATTGAACTTTGGTCAACTGGGGCACTTGTACTAAGGAAAGTGATGCCAACTTCAAAAATTAATTTGTACTGTGCGGTGGATAATAAAAAAAAAACGATCACCGACAAAGTACCAGTACCTGTCGTGCACATTCCCAGGACCATATTATGCCCTATACAATACACCTTTAAACCTGACATGCTTCTTTCCAGTCAAAACAGAAATGTCTCGCCTTTGCGTGAAACATACTGTAACCAGTTTCACTGTTTGTTTTAAAAGTGCTGGGTAACCCCGGGGCTACCACACCTATACACCTCTACATGCAAAGCCACATTCCCTCGAAACCAAAACAGATTCGTAGTAACAGCAGAAGAACGTACCTGTCACGTAAGAAGCAATACGCGATTGTCTGTTACGTTGCCAGGGTGAAAGGTTACAGCTGTCACCTGCACGCGCTTCCTGGAGCAACTAGGGGAAGGCTTGTGAGGAACTGTTGAGTAAAGGAGGGTAGTGAATGACAGGCACTTAATAGGTTTGCCGGTATTGTTTACTGATTCGGTGTGGAAGGGCAGTAGAACTTGGTGGTCGTATTGTATTCAAACCGGGTCAAGGAGAGAAACAAGGACATCAGACAAATCGCGTGGACCTAGGCTGATGCAGCAGCTTCTTGGTGATGCTGTGATATGGTGTTTCTGTATGTTGTGTGTGAGAGACAAGTCAAACTGAAAAAGTAGTACCAACAAGAAACATTAATTACTTGTATGGAAAAAAATGAATAGGATTTAGAATATCCTAGGCAAGTCTGTGCATATTCTTGTCTTCACTTATATCCACCTTTTGCATTCATTTGGAAAATGGTCGTTTTGTCTTGTAAACACATTCTGCTTGTTTGAACCAGTTCCTTTCCTGTTGTGTTTCTAGCGGTTTGATGAAATAACGCCTGCTGTTATCTATTGAGCAGTGAACTGAGCGTACCCTGGAGAAAATACTCTGAACTGAGTGCCTGCATGAGGCGCCGGTGATGAAGTACTGAAAAAAGCTAGGGCATTATTTCCAAGGTTTAACAGGCTGTAGCTGACACATACAGTGGCGACCCTTTTGCTGCCGGTGAAGACTGAGAGTTGCTTAAATATTTCCGTGGTCAGGACTGAGCTCTGTTCTCCCTCTTTTCATTGTTTTTGTTTTATCTGGGATTTTATTTCAGTTTGCCGGTCGAGACGGCTGCTTTCAAGGCCTTTTGTTCTTTTGTTAGGAATTTGGGAACGGTAAATTGTACACAATCACAACCACTGGAAATAGCATGGCCGGGCCAGAACGGAGCGAACAGCAGGTTGACGATACTTTGCATCATCTTGATGATTCAGAATTGGCCTTGGCAGGGATCAATATGCTTTTGAATAATGGATTTAAGGAATCCGACCAGCTCTTTAAGAAATACAGGTATACATACATCTTTTTAATGCTTCATGTCTGTTTCTGTACTAGCATGTGTTTACTGCTCTGAAAGCCCTGGCCATGGCATTCAGATCTAAGCTAGAGGGAGCTTAAAACTGGACCGCAGCAGGCAAAGCTTAGTGCAGTCCTTTGTTATCCACATGACTGGTAGGGCACTGTGAATATGTGAATAGTTTCAAGAAAAATATGTTCACGTCAATTATAGCATTCATTAGTATTGCTGCTTAAAAACTGTGTGAGTTTACACTTCTATTAAATGTCAAACTTGGGGAATAATACTGTGATCATTTTTTTGCTCTATTTCTCAGTGAATAATTTTGTTATTTATTAGACAGTTTATACTTGTGCAGAGTAAATGAAATGCTGAGGTAATAACTATGTATGCATCTAGTTCACTACTTTGCATTTATGTAATTTGTTCTTGTTCATGTAGGAGCCTGCTGTACGTTTGTTATTATTTGGTTCGTGCCATTTATTATTATTATTATTATTATTATTATTATTTATTTATTTATGTATTTATTTATTTCAGTTTGATGACCGGGGAAGTCCACTGGGCCAAGAAGAGCCCATTTTCAGTGGAGGACCGGAGAGAAAAGCTCCATAGGCAATACAACACAAGTATAAGTTCGTAGACAACTATAAACATGGATAGCAAGCATAATACATACATTACTCAGAGAGTAGAATAGAGTACAATTGATGGAATGCATCTGAATACAGAGTAGCAGTAGTTTCAGTGGAACAAAATAAAATATTCTACACTGAGTCTTTAACTAATTTAAATATTTGGAGAATTGAGGGTTTCTGTATATAAGGAGTAAATAAATGAAGGGAGAAATACATTGATAGAAAGCAAGTGTATATAGTAGAGTGTAGGTACCATGTGGAAGAAATGCCAGTGAGTACAGAGTAGCTTAAATATACATTCAGAATGACATTCAGGATAGTAATTGAGGAGAGCATTAACAGTAAAGCGACTATTTCAAAAGTACAAAACTTTAGTGAAGTGGAGTATTGGAGCAGAATACCAGTTCTGCAGTAGAGTTAGTAATTTAGAAGGGTGGTAGGGTGTTGGTGGGGAGTAGAGATTGGATTGCTGTAATGGATGTCCGTGGAGGTGCTCAAGTGGGGAACAGCAAGGGCATATCCATTTAGAGGATAGGTAAGAGTGTAGGAGGGATTTCACTGTGGTGTGGTTTGGGGTATTTTGAAGGGAGGGGGGAGAGAATTCCACAGTTTGGCTACGGAGTGGATTTACTAAGTGAGTGAATTTGCTGTGGCAATACTAGTTTATCTTTACCTTGGTTGGCTACGGAGTATGTTGGCAGAAGCTGCCCAGGGGGTTGGGGAAGGCTAAGGGATTAGTAGGAGATTTTGATTTTCTGATCGGAGTGAGCGGGTTGGATTGTAGGGGGTTATGGAGTTGGAGAGAGCGGGGCAGCTGGAAGGTTTGAAGACTAGTTTATGGGCTGTGGTGAGTTTGAGAAAGTTCATGTAGTTGGGTAGCTCTAGCCATAATAGTGATTGGATTGAGTTGCAGGGGTGAGATGAGTTTTTGGAGTTGGTGGCGAATTTGCAGATTTTATTGTAGTATGTTTTCTAGTTTGGATTGTAAGCCTAGTTTGAAGTTGGTGAGCAGGGGGCTCCGTATATTAGTGAAGGGACTAGGTAGGAGGAGGCTAAGGCCTTTCTGGTGGAGGGGTTAAGTACCAGTTGTGTCTGTATAGGAGTCCTAGATTTTGGTGTTATTTTTTATGGCTGTTTGAATGTGGATGTCGAGTTTTAAGTGCTCATCAATGATGATACCAAGCAGTTTAGTGTGTGGAACAGTTTTAATGGGGGTGTTACTTTGGCTAATTAAAGAAAAGGAGGTATAGTCAATGGAGGAGTTTCTGGAGAGAGTAAAGATCATTAGTTTTGTTTTACTTGCATTTAGGATAGGTGGTTGTTCTGCATCCAAGTTTCTGTTTTAGTGAAAACAAACTGGGTTTCTAATAGCAGGTCAGAGGGGGTGCCTGCAGAGCAGATGATAGTTGAGTCATCTGCATACTGGATCAGGGAGGATTCGGGGATGGAATGGTGAAAGTTATTAATGAATATATTGAATAGTAAGGGGCTGAGGACAGACCATTGGGGAACGCCGTTGGGAGTGTGTAGGAAAGAGGCGGTTTGAAACCATGTTTGAAATGGGTAGAGTGTTTAGGATAAGTTCATTTACCCAACTTACTAAGGAAATAAAATAATAAATAAATAGCAATGAGAGTGATATTTCAATGGTGTATTTTCTATTAATTAATTTAGTCTACAATTATTTGCTTAAAACAGTTCAAGGTTGAGAGAGGAATGATTCCTATCTTGGCACTTAGTGGACAAAAGGCAGTGAAACCAGATTTAGATGGGGTGCCAGCTCATCTTGTGCTGTATATATGCATGCACAAACACACAACATGCACTATGAGCATAACTACACACAGTTTAGAGGGCTGCTATTTCAACCACAGCACATCTTTGGGTTGTTCGAGGAAACCAGTGCATCCTGTAAAAGCCCAAAGAAGCCCTTATTCAGTTATAATTTGGCATTTTCTTCTTAGACAATCTAGAAACAAACTCAGTGTTATTTATGAAAATATTTCAATTAAAGTGATTCCATACAAATGATATATCATATTTTGAATTTCTTTCTAAATCTGATGTTTCAGTAATCTGCGTTGGGATAGTTAAATATTAATGTTGAAAGTGTATTAGTTTTTTATGTTCAAATATTAATCTATACTTGGAATACTGTTCATATTCAATGGTCTCTTTAAGACAACTTTGATCTTGTACCTTTGTTTTTATTACGGAGTGTGCTGTTATCCCCCACCCCATTTCCACAATTATAGGATCCTGTCTAAAGATGCCATTGCTTGCATGCATTTGGCTCAGTAGTTCTGCAGGGGCAGGAGCCTGGCATCTTCAGAGTAAGCAAGAGCCATATGGCCCATTCTTTCCTGTTTGGGAAGCCCTATTAGCCCATTCAATCTCTCAGTGGCAAGTGTTGTGTGGCAGGGAGCAGGCCAACACTAAGGTGTGCATAGCAGCCTACCCTTCCCTCTGATCGACTGCTCATATGCTTACTTTAGCTGCCTGGTTATGGAGAGGTGTGTGTTTGTGCGCGCACGTGCACTGCAATACACATTTCTTATTTTCCTGACGTAACTGGTAGGTCCCTGCCCAATCCAATGTGATACACCCAGCCACCTCTAGATGTCACCAGTGTTGAAGGCTTTTCAGCCTCCCTCCAGTCAGGATGAGCAATCTGATATTGGCCGCTCAAGCTCATCCTTCCCAGCCTGGGCCTTAGATGTTTGTGCTGCTAATTAACCATGTCCATGTGCTGCTTGGGCTGTAGTCAGGACTTCAACTGTCTTACACCATGCGGGCCAAGGTTTGCTGTTCTTTTGTAAAACAAAGCACTATTGACAGTAATGCTCTTTACAAAGTATTGCTTATAGTTGTTGCTTTGTAAAGTTGTTGTACGGCAGACTCATTTGGCATAATTTAGCTAATCTGGAAACCACTGTTGAGATACCATTTTAGTGAGTAAGGCATTTCATGGTAGTGCTCTAAATAAATACATTTATTTGGCATAATTTAGCTAATCTGGAAGCCATTGTTGAGATACCATTTTAGTGAGTAAGACATTTCATGGTAGTGCTCTAAATAAATAAACTAATTTGGCATAGTTCAGCTAATCTGGAAACCGCTGTTGAGATACCATTTTAGTGAGTAAGGCATTTCATGGTAGTGTTCTAAATAAATACATTTTTCCATTAATATGGTATATATTTTTCTGCGCTTTACTAGCTACATGTGTAAATTAATTTTCTCACCCTGTTTTTGTCTCCCCTCCATATTTAAAGCTCTACACAAATTAAGCATCCTTGCCTGTTAACATCCTGACTAATCACTGTATCAAGAAAGTTATTCCTACTCCTTGATAAATAAAATGCCACTCTTATCCTGTTGCATAAAGGTGGAATTTGCGTAAAAAGTAATTTTTTATTTTTTATTATACTATCCCAAATGTCAAAATTTTGAGAAAATATATTAATTTCCAACTGTTACAGACCTGTTGCGCTACTATCCCCACTGTCACAATTCTGAGAAAAAAATATACATTTACAGTTATTACATCATCCGTCTGTTGCTTTACTATCCCCACTGTCAAAATTACTGCAAAAATGGATTCCTGTCTAACTCTGCCTGCCCATGAATTTCAGACTCAGTGGATTTCACTGAGATCAGAGTAGCAAAGTTACTTTATTTACCTTTACACATTTTCTCATTAGGTTCATAATTAAGTACTAGGCTAGCTGCCTTTGCAGGACATTTAAGTGCAGCCAGTTTCCTTTTTCATGCTCAAAATAACCTATCCCATTTTGTTAAAGGTTGACTTTACCCATCCCATGGTCTATAATTTATATATTACCCCACTGAGAATAATTGGGATCATACCTTTGATAATTTGAGGGGGACCTATGCTTGATCTGCCTTTGTTCATTAGTAGTACAGGAGGGACGTTCTAGGGTAAATTTCCTGTCTGTCATCCATAAATCCAAGTTGCGCTTGAATATGGACAGGGATGAACTTTTGTTTTATGTGGTCGGGAGGTCTGATTCAGAGGAGCAGTAACCCCTGTGAGATGTAGCTGTTGCCCAATCCATTCTGACGATGTTGCAGAAGAGGTTTAACTCCCTAGACCGAGTATTTCTGATGCTGACGTGCAGTAAATCCATCAGTAGTGGCAATCAATGAACAGCTTAACCAGGGGAAACTGTGTAGGTGCATTCTGCCTAGAGCTGCTTAGGGCAGTTCAGCACAGCAAATCATTCTCCTGGTTTTCTGTGGTGTGTTGCCAGATGTGGTTTATTTGAAACTGCTGTTCGATGGTTTACTAGTTATTCGTATAATGTATGCAGGATTGTTCAATCAGATTTGTACCTTAACAGCCCTCGCAGATGTCGCAAAAGGCTTAGTTATTTTTTAGTTGCTTTTTACTGTGTTTGTCAACCTGTCATTTTTTGACGATCCATTAAATTAGTACAGTATTCAGATGATTCAGTTATTGTGTTTTTATTCTTTGATATCCATCTTATCCTTTTATGGTCATGGATGAACTGGAGCCTGTTGTAGCAAGCAGCACGTGATCTTTTATTTTCATCTCCACATGTATTTGTTATCACCAACTGTTTTCTGTTAAGTTTCAGTTCAGTGCAACCTTGCTTAATAAGTCTGAAAAATATGGTTGTGGTCTTCTCCAATAGATCTACAGTGGAGTCTGTAAATATGTTAATTTTCAAGCACAGTCTTATGGTAATTCTCTGGTAGAAGTAGTTGCATCTACTAAAACTGCTGGGGGGAGTTATAACTGAGCAGTATTTAAAATTTGACATTCACATTAATGCTGTCATATTAAAATGGATAAAAAATGGTATGTTCTGTAGATCTAAGAGGTTATGATCAGCTATCTAGACATAAAACAGTTTAGACATTTCCTTTACGTAGTGTTTATTTATGTGTATTTATTCCTTCTCCCTACTTGAACTGTTCCACCCCCCACTAGTTACTGTGTCTTCATGCCGTGGATTTCCCAGTTGCTGTTTCCAGGCTTCTCTTGATATGTCCCTATCATTGAACCCCCCCCCCCCCCATGACTATTCGGGGAATCGATCTTGAAGTACTTAGTAAAGCATGGGGAGCAAGGGATCCTATGGGAAGATACAGAATGCTGCACCAGGAGCCTTTGTATGCATGAATTCAGTCAGAAATGCTAGGCTGGGGAAGTAATGTGTACAACAGTGATACAACATCATGCTAATTCCCCCTGTCAGGTAAGCTACCTGCAAGGCATCTGTTGCCCACCATAGGTTGCACAGCCAGTAGTTTTCCCCGAACCTTCTCCCAGGATAAGAGAGTTTGGCAACTGGCTATTACATCGTATCCCCTCCCCTCCCTGAGTAACTTACCTGGAATATGAGCTAATTCCCAAATTCGGGCCAGTCACCAGTGTCTTTGCTGATTGTGATAGCAAAAATGTGATTTATATTGCACTATGCACTGCTTGCTCGGTCTTCTGTAGGCAAAACTAATAGGCAGCTAAAAGAGGGTATATGTCAACATTTGTTGGATATTAGAAGGACCTGTGAAGTTAATTCTTTATATAAGCATACTTAGAAGGAGGGTGGAGGGCATGTGTTTGGATTTGCTGTATTACAAGTTATTAAGCAGAACATTCGTGGAGGTGATATTGTTACTATAACAGAGAACGAAGAGTATAAATAGATTGGCACCTTTTTAGGTAGATATTTATCCAGCCTTAAATTAGGCAGTATCGGTTAAACCTGTTTTGAAATGTAGGCATTTTAGATAGGGTTGTTTATTGATGTTTTGTTTTACATGCGATTATAATTGTTTGATATTTAAATGATGTATTTTTATTTGATATGTTATTGTGTGATGAAGCACTTGTTTGGTCTGAAAGCTTGCTATATACATTTTATGTTATTAAATATATTTTTATTTAGGAGTTTCTTGAGCCAAATTTGAGTTTTTTCTTGTCCGTCAATGGTGTTACAGTCAGATGTGCTGCTTCTCTGCTACCTCGTCTTTCAAAACTCACCATTGTGCCTTGTTGGGGATATTAATTAGCCTGAATGTTCGCAGTGCTTAAATATGCTTCTACTGAGATTCATGCACTTATTCTTGTATTACATAAACAAATCCTTTGTGACAGAGTTTAGTTGAATGGTACATCCCAGTCAAAAATCTTCAAGTTTTTCCTTAGCAACATTACTGTACAAAATTGCTGTACTGACTTTTTTTTAATTTATTTAATCCTCCAACCCTTGATGATCCTGTTGAGCATACTACTGTGTTTACATACCTTCTGTTCACACCTTAACTCTTGTATTGAGGCATTAGTGTAAAATGAGAAAATTACTATGCCAAGTTTAGAAACAAACCCTTAAGGTAGACTAAGAAAACTATCTTATCTAAAGAACAAACTGTTGCATGCAGATAATATTTTCAAAAGAATAAAGAAGGAACCTGGACATAAAATCCAATCCTCTAAAGCAAGATTTAATCTAAAATTGTTTGGAACAGTGGTGGCAAACTATAAGGCCTTCTTTAAGTACATTAGAAGCATCAGGACAAATATCCAGCCTTTCACCAAACTCATGTGCAACAGTGCCACCTAGTTTGCTTCAGACAGTTTTTGCAAATATGTTAGCAGATGTCCTGGGTGCATTTTCCAAAGCTAAAATACCAGCTCTGTGTAATTAATGTGCCTTAACTGCTATCGTATGAAACTCTGCCTCACCGACCAACTCCTAAAATTGTTTAATCTCAGTCACTCCACTTGTTTCATATCAGAAACATGGAAAATAGCAGTGGTGGTGGTGGTGGTTTCTATCCATGTGGGGGGCCCCTGCCTCACTACAGATTCTGGCAATTATAGATTGATTATCATTTCTAACCTCATGTTTCACAATGAAAGGCAAGAGATATAAACATACTAAAAGAATAAAAAAAAAATGCTGTAATTTTTTTAATACATGATGCTCCCTAAAAACATCCATAAAAATAAAAATGGATCAGTCAGTTAGTCCACAGTCTCTGGCAATATGCAAAGAGAAACAAGCATACAACTGTTTATTTATTTATTTATCGACATTTGGTGACCGGGAAAGTCCGACTGGGTCATAAAACCATTTTCAGTGGAGGTCTAGGGAGAAAGCTTCAACAGTGACAATAAAATACAAAAACAGTTAAACATAATAATCAAATTAAAGTAGAAAGTATAAAAATACATAGTGGCAAAAAAGTAGAAATAAAAAGAATAAAAATACATACTTGCAAGAGTTTATGTCCATACTTATTTATATAAAGATGTTTACAAAATTTGTAATAGCTATTAAACAAACGAAGGTATTATGGTTTTGAAGAGGAGAGGTGATAACTTGTAAGAGCACAATAAGTAGTTGAAAGGGTAGAGGTAGAATCAACAGTTAGTTGGAGGGTAGATTATTAGGGATTAATAAGATGTGTTACATTAAGAGTTTCAAAGAAATTGAGCTAATTGCTGATTGTGGATGCAGTATTGGGCTGAGGGGTTTGTGGGATGAGAGTAGAAGCATTTGGGTTAGTAGGATGATAGAGGAGGGTGGAAGATGAGTGGAGAGAGGGAAAAAGAAAAACCTAGGAAGGTAGAAAATTAGATGTTAGCTGTCAGGCATGGGCAGGTCCGTGAGTTATGGAGGTAGTTTTTTAGTGTGAGTTTTAACTTTTTGGAGTCTTCTGTAGAGGTAATATTATTTGGTAGGTTGTTCCAAAGTTTAGCTATGGCGTAAGAATAGAGGTACTCGACAGCTCTTTTGTTGGGTTTGTGTACGTCTGTGAGTTGTTTGTTGGCAAGTTGGAGGTTTCTGGTGGGAATATAAGTGCGCAGGCTAGATTTTAGGGCTGAACAGTTACCGGGTTTATATATTAGTGTTTGTATAATGGAGAGTTCTAGATAGTCAAGATGGTGTGGGAATTGTAGTCAATTGAGCTCTTTTAGAGCATAGCAGTGTTGAGTGCGATATGGTGAGCTTCTGGCAAATTTAGCAATTTTATAACAACAAGACTAGAGTTTGGTTTTGAGAGAGGTGTGTAAATTAGTGAAAATGAGGGCACCATGGAGTAGAGAGGGGGATCCGGTAGGTATAAGCTAGTGCTTTTTGGTATCTGGGTCCATAAAGTTTTTATGTCTATAGTGTGTTCCTAGATTGTAATGAGTTTTTTTAATGGTATTAAGTATGTGTTGGTCAAAAATGAGTTTGTTGTCTATGGTGATACCCAGTAGTTTTGCACTAGTTACCATCTCAATCTCAGTTTTGTTGTGGGAATAGATTTTGAAGTCGGGTGTGTTAGTTTTAGAAGACAAAAGTAAAAGTTTAGTTTTGTTAGGGTTTAGTCATAGCTGTGCGTCAGTTAGCCATGATTTTATTGAGGAAAATGCTGTCTGTGCAGGTCACTAGAGGCAGATATAATTGTGGAATCATAGGCGTATTGAATTAGTGTGTTGTGATGGCTGGCAGTGTGTAGGTTATTTATGAATATGTTGAAGTGGGGGGTCCTAGAATGTATCCCTGTGGGACTCTGGTTTTGTTCGTCTGGTATAGGGATAGGCAACTCTGCCAGTTTATGCATTCTTGTCTATTAGATAAATAGCTGTTAAACCATTGCTTAGAGGGTGGTGTATACCGTATTGGTGGTAGTTGCTGAAGTAATTTGTTGTGTGAGGCAGTGTCAGAGGCCTTTGATAGATCTAGTAGTACTACTGAAGTGTGTAGATTCGAGTCCTTATTTTTAATTTACTATATTAGTAAAAGAGATAAGAGCTGTTGTACTATGACTAGGCCTGAAGTCATGTTGAGTGGATGCGAGGAGATTGTTATGGGTAAGGTGGTTTAGCAGTTGTATGTGTATGCACCTTTCAAGCAGTTTTAGATAGGGGAGAAAGGATAGATATGGGTCTGTAATTTGTAAACTCGTTAGATTTACCTCCTTTGTGCAGAGGAGTTATGATTGATATTTTTTCCAGATGGCGGGGACATATAATTCTGAAATAGATCGATTTAATAAGAATGCTAACTGGGTAAGCGGTAGAGTCTGCGGCAAGTTTTAGACACTTCGGTGGAAGATTGAGGATGATGAGCAAGGCTTAAACTTAAGGAGAAGTTTATAAATTGATGTAGTGGGTACTGGTTGTAAAGAGAAAGGAGTTATAGTAGGGTATTGGTAGAGGGTAGATAATGTGTTGTTGTCATTATTGGTTGTTTGGGGGGGATTTTTGTAGTTATTGGAATTTGTATTAGAGTTAAAGCCTGACACTAGTGTAGCTATACTCCAAATGAAGTTGGTATTAAACATATTAGCTATTTCTGTAGGTGTCTTATCTGGGTCTGGAGATTGATTTTGTGTGGACCCGTGGGTAAGAAGTGATGTGATGGTTTTCCAGAAAGTTTTTGGGTTGTTTTATGGTTAGTTAATTGCTGTGAATTTTTTTTTTTTATCAGCATTCACTGAATTTTTTTTTTGGTTTTATTATGTAGTTTGTAGTTTTGCAAGTTGGCATAATTTTTATTTTTCAGCCAATTTTTACTTTTCAGCCAATTCTTCCACAGTAAATCAAGTGTTCCAAAGTGTTTTAATTTGTAATATTTCTTTGGTTGGTTTGGTTAGTCAAGGTGCATGATTAGCCTTAGTTCTTTTTGTTCTAAAAGGGGCTAAGTTGTTGAGGGTCTCTAGGAATATTTTATTGAAATAACTGACTACGTCATCTATGGGTAGAGTTTTTAATGGGGACCAGTTAAGTGATTTTTTTTTATGTTATTAAACTGGTTTAGACTGAAATTTGTTAAATTTCTGGATGTTTTGTAGCTATGGGTTTTGGATTGGGAGGTGGTTCTAGAAGTATAAGCAGGTAGATGGTCTCTTAAAGTATTGAGAAGTGTATTGGGGTTTGAGTATTTGAGAAAGTCAGAGTCCAGGATTGAGTCGAGGACTGAGCTTAGGTGGTAGTGGTTGTTGTTTTGTATTCTAGTAGGGAGGTGATCAGTTGAGTGAAGTTGTGCAGATGGACACTATTTGCTGGATAGATTTAGCTAATTGATATCGACTTCTCCCATGATTACTGTTTCATTAGATATGTTTTTGGATACCCATGAGAAAAATCTTCTAGAACAGGGATGTTTTGGCCTGGGGAGTTATATATTGTTATAATACAGAGTTGTTTATTTTCAATGATGCTATGAGTATTTTAGCATTACCAAATGTAGGAATAATTTTAGAGGTGGTAAAACTGTATAATTGTTGGGCTAGATTAGCGCTATACCTCCTGTTTTTTTTGTTGATTCTGTCTTTTCTTAGTATGCTATAGCCTGGTGGGAGGATTTCAGTATCTTTGATGTGCGGTTTAACCAAGTTTCAGTGAGAGCTACAAGATCTGGGGAGTATTGTGATAACCATGAATGGAATTCAGTTATTTTGTTACAGATGTTGCGTATGTTTAGGGTGACTAACATCATATGCTTTGTTGTTGGAGTTTGGGATGGGGAGTGGCTTTGAGTGGGACCAGGATTGGGGTGAATGTCACCACATTTTTTAGATCATTAAGGTGGAGGGAGAATTTGTTGTGGTTGGCTAGAGTTTTGTTCAAAAATGAGGTCTAATATATCTTTGGGGTAGATTCTAAGGAGAAGTCAAAAATTTGCCATTTTAAAAAGAAAAGTATGTTAGTGTTGATGACGCTTGGGGATATGTTGGCGAAGCTGTTTGAATGTTTGCAGTGGTGGTTTGCAGAGTGGTTTGAGGAGGTGGCTGATATTAAAGCTATGGGAAGTGGTATATGTTAGTAGTGTGAGAGTAGTAGTCTTCCTTTGGCTTTTCCCGGTTAGGGGTCGCCACAGCGGAACTCCGGTCCGCTAATGATTGGTAGTTGATTTTTACATGCCGAGTTACCAGCCCTGATGCACAACTTGGTACGCCCATTCACGCATGTCTCCACGCAGAAGACGCTCTAGCTGAGAATCGAACCGGACAGCGTTTACTGTGAGGCGACAACACTACCGCAGCACCACCACCAAACTGACTTGGCATCCATCAGTGCAGCCACATTGAGATTGTTACCCATAGAAAGAAAAAAAGCTGTTCAGACCTGTAGGGCCAGGCATTATAATATAACTTGCCAAGCAATTGATAAAAATGGTAACAGATTAATAATATAATTACTAAGCATCTAAAATTGAAGCTGATATTTTATGTGAAAAGGTATGGGAAATGGTATATGTTAGCAGTGTGAGAGTAACTGATTTTAAAATCGAACTGACTTTAGCATCCATCAGTACAGCCACATTGAGACTGTTACCTATAGAAAGAAGAAAAAAAGCTGTTCGGACCTGTAGGGCCAGGCATTATAACATAACTTACCAAGCAATTGATAAAAATGGTAACAGTTTAATAAAATAATTACTAAGCATTAAAAAATATATAATGTAACAGTGGATGTGAACACAGTAAATCAAGTGTTCCTGCTATCTATACAGGTATTGATTAATAACTAAATTACATATCCCTGACTATGATTCCCTTCATCCACTTCTACTATCCTTGTTTATTTTTCTGAATTGGAATGGGTAGCCCTATATGTCACCCTCTATAACCATCTTTTTGTTAGTTGCTTCTTGCACCTTTCTGTTTTGCCCATCTCAAATTCTTCAAGTTACTCAACAGTAGCTATAATTTCCTAAAGAAATGAAGGGTCCCTTGTTTTCCACTTTCCAATGACTGTCTTTTTGGCTGCCAGTATTATAATGCATAGCAGTTTACCTGGTGTACCCACCTTCGCATCAATACCTTGTTCCATCCCTAAAAAACAGAACTGTTTCACTAGTTCTGTTTGACATCCTCCAGTTTCCTGCACTAACAATAGTAGATCCCATTTAACTCTATCTAGCTGTCCACAACTCCAGAAGATATGCAACCATTCACCTATACCATCTTAATGAAACCTCCAGCATTCACCCCTAGCCATGGGATACATCTTCCTTACGCTGCTTAAGGAATGGAAATATTTATGAAGACACTGCCAAGCAAAGATGCAAATTTTCCTGGATCTCAGTGCTTTGCCTGGTAGCAACCAGATTTTCTCCCAATCCTGATCTGCTTGATCTTCCACTGCCACCTCCCACCATCTTCTAAGACCTCTCAACCTATCCTCACAATCCTGTTGCAACACTTAATACACCATAGGAATCTGCTTCTTCACCCCCAAATTCTCTCTCTCTCAAGGCCTTGTTAAAGTCATAAATAAATAACATTAAGAATTGACCTTGTATGCCTTTAGTCAGGAACAACACTTCAGGATGTGCAAACAGAAATTTTATTCTTACAGCACTGGGAGTTGGTCTTCATAATTCTTGATGAAGCATTCTCACTTTACATACAAAAATTGTAATTTTATACATTTTCTTATCAAACTGCTCATGCAATTTCATGACGTTATAATGACTGTGTCCTATAGAAAACTTTGCAAATGTTCTCATCCCTCATGATTTTCGCCTTAGACTTCAGGTGTTCGGTGAACACCTTTCCTATACATGATTCACCTGCTTCCAAAGGGTCTTGTTTCTGACCTTGGATGTTTCAAACCTGCTCTAGCAACAACACACTCTTAGCCTGGAGGAGTCAGGCTAACAAATTCCTTTTTGTATAACTACATGTCTCACTTCATGCAACACATACTATTCTCTCTTATTACATACTAAAATAATGCAGTTAAAAAAACAGCAATACTGCAGCTTATGAAGCTATATTTTTCCCAGCCCTCTATACAAATTATATTTGCTTTTTAACAATCATATTATAGCATTATTAATGAACTGAAATTAATATACATTTTAATAAGCTGGCCTTGTCCCATAACAGTTTTCTCCCTTTGACACTATCAGTTTTTTACGATACATATAATTATATTTTTCTTTTTCTTAACTTGATAAAATGTGCCTCACTGTCATAGTAGTCATCATCATTTTTTGTCAAAATAGAACTGTCATTGATTTGTGCATGCAGTGGCATTTCATGTGCAAGTGAGGTTAAACATCTTGTAATCACAGCCTTTAGAATTGAAAATGCTAAAATGATTACAAATATAATAAAACGTACAGTGATAATACCCTGGATTATGCTAATTCCCAGGTTGCCAAAAATACTGCCCAACCAGCCAAAAAGTGTCCAACTTTTGGATGGGCTGTCCAACTCTTTGGCCTTTTGTTCCATGAAATTTCTCAGTTTTTCCGGTTCATCATGATAGGGAGTCTTTCATCTTCTTTCGGCTGTTCCTGTTAGGGGTTGCCACAGTGGATCATCTGTTTCCATTTCTTCCTGTCCTCTGCATCTTGCTCTGCCACACCAGCCACCGGCATGTCCTCTCTCACCACATCCATAAAGCTTATCTTAGGCCTTCCTCTTTTCCTGTCACCTGGTAGCTTCATCCTTAGTATCTTTTTCCCAGTATACTCAGCATCCCTCCTCAGCACATGTCCAAACCAATGTAATCTTGCCTCTCTGGCTTTGTCTCCAAACCTTCCAACCTGGGCTGACCCTCTAATATACTTATTCCTAATCCTGTCCACCCTCATCACACCCAGTGCAAATCTTAACATCTTTAATTTTGCCACATCCAGCTCAAACTCCTGCCTTTTTGTCAGTGCCACTGTCTCCAACCCATATAACATAGCTGGTCTCACTACCCTCTTGTAGACCTTCCCTTTCACTCTTACTCGTCTGTCACAAATCACTCCTGACACTCTTCTCCACCCACTCCATCCTGCCTGTACTCTCTTCTTCACCCCTGTTCCACACCCACCATTATTCTGAACTATTGATCCCAAGTATTTAAACTCATCCACCTTCTACTCCTTGCATCCTCACCATTCCTCTATCCTCCCTCTCATTCACACACATATATTCTGTCTTAGTCCTGCTGACCTTCATTCCTCTTCTCTCTAGAGCATATCTCCATCTTTCCAGGATCTCCTCCACCTGGTCCCTACTCTCACTACAGATTACAATGTTATCTGCAAACATCATAGTCCACGGGGACTCCTGTCTGATCTCGTCTGTCAACCTGCCCATCACCATTGCAAATAAGAAAGGGCGTCTTTGCTGTTCATATATTGGTGAATATATTGGTGACTATATTAGTGACTATCAGGGAACATGACCTCCCCCTTTGCAGCAAGCATTATGTGCCATTCGATTCTGTAACACCACAGTTCGCATTTCAGTAATTTCTAGATTTGCCATCCTGATGTGATGTGAAGTTTCGTTGGCCACCTCCTGTAGAATTTGGGCAAATATGGTGATTTCAGGCATTGTCCTTTGCACTCCATACCCAGGATTAAAAATTGAAAATACTTACTCAGTCCAGTGGATTGCTTGCTTATTTCTCAGTCTACCTGCTGGTGAGTGTTCGAAATGTTGAATAGCAGGAGTAATATAGCCTACAAAGCAACATCCAGACCAGTCTGTAGGCAACCAGGGGTAGGCACGATTACCATAGATGTAGTAACGGTCACTTATCATGCCCATGCCACACCCCCAGTCAGTGCAAAGAGTCTAACAAACTTTCATGCCTGGTGTCATTACATTTGCTTTTCCCTACTGGTACAGTCCCATTTCAGGCATAACATGTGTCTCCATGTTGTGTGGTTGCAAGTTGAAGAGACACAACCTTTGAAAAATCAATTACATTACGCCAGGTTAAGCTGATGTCATAAGGTCCTTTTCATATGACACCTGTGATGCAGGGATAGAAATCATGGGAATCCCTGCCTTGGAATGATGACGTATATGCGAACATATCCAGCAGTTTGTTTTGTTTAGATTTCTGGCATATTACCGAAGGCCCAGCAAGAAACTGTTTTCTCTCGACCAGTTTATAGAAGTGAACAGCAGCAGAAACAAAGCAAAAGTACCTGTTGTCACTGGATTCATCATGGACTGCTACTGAAGTTGACCTTCTCACTGGGCAGATGATGCATCTGTCACACCTCAATCTCCTTTTGTTGGCTGCGATGATTCATCTGGGGTCCCTAGATGACAGGTCTTCTTGCAATGAGACAAATGGATCCATGTTAGTAGTCCTGCACAGCAAACTGCGGTTAAAGTGGTGAGTAGGACCTGGAAAGGCCCTTCCACCACGGGCTTAGGCAGTTTTTCCTCTGAAAAGCTTTCACATAGACCCAGTCACCGAGTTGTAGTTGATGACAGGGTTGCTCAGGAGGCTTTGGTAATGCTGCTCTTACTGTTCGATGATATTGCTGCAAAACTTTGAGGAGTTTCCTACAATAAAAAATCATAGCATCATCTGACAAAGTTAAATCTGCATTTCTCACTGGAGGGGTAGCTGGAAGGGCCATGGGTCTCCCCATTAATATCTCATATGGACTCAATTTCCTGGTGGCATTCAGTGAGGCCCTCATACTCATCAATGCTAAGGGAAGGGCTTCAGGCCACTTTAAGTGGGTTTCAGCACAAATCTGCAAAATTTTATTTTTAAGGGTCCTGTTTAACCTTTTCACTAATCCAGATGACTGGGGTTGGTTGGGACAGTGAAGACTCAACTTAGTATTAAAAGCTTTACATAACTCTTTAAATAGATTATTATTAAAATGAGTTCCCTGGTCACTGTTAACAATGCTGGATATACCGAATCTTGGTATATAGTCAGATAACAATTTTTTAATAACTGTGACTGCATCAGCTTTGCGATATGGGTAAGCTTCCACCCATGCTGAGAACATACACACTACCACCAAAATAAATTGTAAATTATTAGTCTTAGGCATCTGGATGAAATCCAGTTGTATATTAACAAAAGGTCCCCAGGGTGGAGGTAAACATGCAGATTTGCTGTTGGCATGTTTGCTTATGTTATATTCCAAACAAATACTACTATTTTGTACATACTAAAAAGTATCAAAGAGGAGACATGAGGAGCATACCAACTTTGGGTAATTTGATTAAATAAAGCTTTCTTACTTGTATGGGTTGGTAGATGATATGCCCTTACTAGGTAAGGTAGCAAAGAGGCAGGCACCACCAGTCGGCCATCCGGATGTCGCCATATGCCATCAGAGGATTTTCTGCATCCATCCTTGAGCCACCTCAGAACTTCTCCCTGTGATGCCTCAGCTTGAAAGGCTGACAACTTTTCAAAATCAAACATCATTACTGTTGCAGTTTGTTACTGTCAACATACAAAGATATTTACAACAATTTACTACTGCTTGTTTAGCAGCTTGGTCTACCAAATTATTACCTTTGGTAACCACATTTAACCCCTTTTGATGTGCACAACATTTGATTACAGACAGCTTTTTAGGTAACAAAAGTGCATCTAACAATGATTTTATGCACCCTGAATTTCTAATTTGATTTCCCGAAGAGGTTAAAATCTCTCTCTCTCTCTCTCCAAAGTTGCCCAAAGTCATGTACCACCCCGAAAGCATAACATCTGTCTGTAAAAATTGGCCATCTTGTCTTTGGCTAACTCACAGGCTTTTTGCAAAGCCACTAGCTCAGCTATTTGAGCAGAGTGAAAACCCTCTAATCTTTGTTGCAACAATATTGTTTCCTCTATGCAGACTGCTATTCCCGAGATCAACTTTCCTGTTTGATCTCTTCCACAGGAACCATCCACAAACAGAAGCATGTCAGCATTGGGTATAGGAGTGTCCCTTAAGTCCTCCCTAGGAGAAAGCAAATAGTAAGTTACACACACAGTTATGCCCTTCACCATCCTCCGCAGTAGGCAATAGAGATGCAGGATTCAGAACAGGACAGCAGATCAGAGAAATAGATGGGTCAGAAAGAAGTGTAAGTTCATATCTAGCTAGATGTGCAGTCGAGAGTAGTTGAGTTTTCATTTTAAGCAAAAGAGATTATACAGAATGAGGGACAGCTACTGTGAGATCATTCCCAAGCACCAACTATTGTGCCAGATTAACTAGAATGGCAGCAGCGGCAACTGCCCTTAAACAAGGTGGAAAACCTTTTGCAACAGAATCAAGTGCTGTGCTGTAATAAGCCAATGGACGATAGCTGTCCCCATGTTTTTGAGCAAGTACTCCTTGTGTGAATCCATTTCTTTCATGACACAATAAAAGTCTGATAGTCTGGTAACCCTAAAGCTTGGGCAGTAGCTAAAGCTTGCTTCAAGTTCTGAAATGAAATTTCCTCTTCACTATTTCAAAGGAGAGGCTCTGGTGTGTCCTGCTTTAAAAGATTTGTCAAAGGTTTGGCAATTTTTGCATAGTTAGGGATCCACAGTCTACAATATCCTGTCATACCTAGGAAAGGCCTAAGTTGTTTGAGTAGTTGGATGTGGGGCCTTAGATTTTGCATCAATACGAGGTGGTAACACTTGCCTGCTACCCTGGGATATTAAATGACCAAGATAACGTACCTGAGATGACCACAATTGCAGTTTTTCTGTAGACACTTTGTGTCCCTCTTCTGCAAGGATAGTCAGAAGATGCAAGGTATCCTGCTGACATTGCTGAAAGGAGTTTGATGCTATTTGTAAATCATGATTTACTAACACAGACCCACACGGAAATGTCACATTCTCCAAATCTTTTTTTTAGAATTTGAGAAAATAATGAAGGCAATTCAGTATATACTTGTGGCAACCGTGTCCATGTATATTGCTGTCCCTGATAAGTGAAAGCAAACAGAAACTGACTGTCAGGATGAATAGGTATGGAAAAGAATGCTGAACATAAATCTATCACAGAAAAGTAACTAGCTGTAGGCAGTATGCAACTCAGTATTGCTGTTGGATTTGGAACAGGAAAAGTAGGTAGTACTGCCCTTAAGTCTTGGACAGAACTATAAGTATCCTTTCCTGGCTTTTTCACTGGAAAAATAGGTGTATTGCAAGGGCTTTTAGCTAGTATTATTATTCCTTGATGTATTAGAGACTGAATTACAGGTTTGATTCCCTGCTCTGCTTCTGGCTTTAGTGGATATTGTGGAACTCTGGGGAGAGGTTTTGATGGGTTTAATTTTATTTTTACTGGTTCTGCTGATTTCAGTATACCTACTTCATTTGCATGCTTAGCCCAGATGTTGGCAGATACCTGCTGTAGTAACTCTCCATCTGTCTGTATTCTTCCAGCAGGCTGTTCTTCAGCTTCTGCTAAAACTGCCAATACTTCCCCCTCTGATTCTGCTGGAACATTTTAGATACATCCCTTCTGGAGTACAGTAAATAGTACAACCCAGCTTACGTAACAAATCTCTTCCTAGTAGGTTTACTGGTGCAGTAGTAGTCAGAAGAAAAGAATGTTTTTCTTCAATCGGACCTAAAGAAATGGGGATGGGTTCTGAAACAGGATACGTAACCGTAGTATTTGTTACTCCAACTGCCTTCACTTTATGCTCTGATACTGGTATTTAACTTTCTGAAGTAATTTTTAGCACTGACCTAGTAGCTCGAGTGTCCACCAGAAATGGGGTTTTCTTTGAATTTATTTTCATCTTAACGTAGGGCCCATTTTGCTCTATTGGCAGTAGAGGGTTAAGATTCACTTCTGTATTATTTTTTTTTACCTAGTCAGTATGGAGTTTCTTGACTCCTTCCAATCTGCAGAGGTGGTGGAGGAAAAACTGCATTATTATAATTTGGTTGCCACTCAGTCCAAGTGTCTTGGACGCTCTGCATTTGCCTGTGTGGGCACTCCCCTCTCCAATGTTCTGCCTCTCCACAATTAAAGCAAGATGTACTAAATGAAGCTGGGGAGCACTACCAGCTCATTGTTGCCAACCAGCTGCACCTTGTTCCCCTCGACCAGCACTTTTGCTAAATCCTCTAGCAATTCATCTACCCCTTCCCCTGTTTCTACCTCGACCCCTTGGGTTTTCCAGCTGCCTGGTTTGTAAAGTTAACAGCTTATCCTCAGTATCCTTCCTTCGTTTTTCCTAATACTCTGTACAGTGATTTGTAGCACTTAATAAAGACTCTAAGTCCTTCACTTGCCAGTCTATGAGCACCTGCTTTATTTGGTTTTGTACAGCGGCTTGCAGACCCTGAACAAAGGCTGCTGCAATAGCTGGCTTAGCTTGCTCTTCTGGGTCTGGTATTCCTGAATGTCTAGCAAATACTGTTTTAAGGTGACTCATAGTCTGCAGGGGCTTCCCCTTTATTTTGTTTACATGCCTATATTTTAGACCAGTCAGTCCTAACTTGACACACATCTATAATCTTGTTTAACAATGCTGTTCATTTATCTATTAATGCATTTCCTATGAGAGTGAAATCTGTTATTTCAGCCTTTTCCAGTAGCTGCTTTCTTATTTCATCTGAAGTAACTACCCTCAGCAGTTGATTTAAATCTGTCAAGTAGGATTGTAACATTCTATTATAGTTTTTAATTCTTCTTTGAATTTTAATGGATCTTCTCTAATATTTGGAAAATTTTTAGACATAGTATGCAAATCAGCAGGGGTCCAAGGACGATGAACAAGTTCCCTATTGTTAGCCCCCAAAATTTCCCTGAGAGGTGCCAATAGATCCCCTTCAGAGGTTGTAATCTCATCTTGTTGTACTCTGTCATGTGAGCGTGTATGGTAAGATACAGGAGTGTCAAATACTAATCTGGAGCATTTCTCCCCGGGCCTCCGCTGAAAACAGGCTCTGTGGAACCTAGTCGGACATTCCCGGTCAACAAATGGTAAATTAAAAAAAAAAAAAAACTAATGCCCCTGTTGGGGAGGTAGAAGCTGTTTGAGAAGGATAGGAAGAAGAACCCCCCTCGACTGCAGATGCCTGTTCAAAAGATGAAGATTGAACAAGGGAACCAGTCTGAGATGTACCAGTATCACGTGAACTGGGTGTCCAATGGACAGTAGACGGAAAAGTAGGAGTCTGAGAAGCAACGGAGTCTTGTACAGCAGAGACCCGTACAGGTGCATATGGTTATGGAGGTGCAGTAGCTACTGGAGGATTACCACCTCTTCAGAAGTTTCTGCTTTTTGGCCATCCTCAGTTTGTTCCAAACCTGCTAAGACAGGATAAAGGGATCCCTTTTTACTGATCTGTACTGCCTTTTTAACCTTGTTGCAACAATTTCTTATTAACATCCTGCAACTCTCTTAATGCTATGTCCTTTTCCCTTTTAAGTGCTTCACTGTACCAAGAATAAAATGCTGTAATTTGTTCCCCACATACTTTGCTTTTCTTTTCTTCCAAAATACATTTCAATGTCGGCAATTTAGTCGTATCATAAGTTCCATTTAATGGTAATACCCCAATTCTTAGTAAGTTGAAACCAGTCATGCATATATTTAAAACTTTCCTTCCCATAATTAAAATACATAAAATATGCAGGTGTCAGGGATTTGAACTTGTTTGCTTATCTTTGCTCCCATTCTATAAGGTTAGGCTTACCTTACAACTCCTGGATCCTGGCAATTCCGAAGACAGAAAATAACTGTAGTAATCCACACATCATCCAGGGAGGGAAAGGTAGGAAGTCTGTCGGTGTGCAGCAACAGAGGAGAGGTTTTGATCAGCCTTTTCCCACAGCACCCCCTTGCTTTCATCCCTGCATGAGCTCAAAAGTTACAGCTCCAGCATTGCTGTCGGGATAACGGGGCAGATAGGTACTGTGTCAAGAACTGACCACTCTTTTTCGGACCCACTGAGGGTACTTTCACACAATCACACTGTTGTCCCAATGTGTTTTTGGGCTCATGAATTTATTTTAACAACGCATACCTCTACGTCCTATCATGCGGTACGATCATGAATTTGTTTTAACAGTATATAGTCTATGTCCCAGTCATGCTATGGGCTCATGAACTTGTACAGTCTACGTCCCAGTCATGCATTGGGCTCATGAACTTGTTTTAAATTTATTTTTAGCTTTTAACTTTTTCTTTTCTTTCTCTCATACATTCATACATTGACAGAATAAAAACATCTCTTATACTTCTTACCTTTCAATCCTGAGGGTACTGCCCTGGACACAAGGTGCCTCCTTGTGTTAATTTGTCTTTTACTGTATGTACACATGCATTTACTATACTCATTTATTGTGGGGTCCTCCCACTATTACTTGTATATCTTGCAACCACTCAAACAAAAACACAGTCATGTACTTATACTGCAAACACAGTTATGCACTTATTCTAAATACACAGTCATTCACTTATTCTACATTTTGTTAAAATTGTCTAAAAGAGAGAAAGGAAAAAAAAACACACACCAACCCTTTTCCCGTACAAAACAATTTCCCTGCCAAGGCTAGTATGTTTGCACACCCTGAATAGCTGTGCATCTGAGTCTCTGACTATTCCATGCAAGGCCATGTGGAATTCACAGAAAATCTGTGATGGGCCCTATTCCAGAACTGCCCTGAAGCAATACCAAAGTTCAGATCCAGAGAACGGCACCAAATTGTTAAAGTCATAAGTAAATAACATTAAGAATTTACCTTATATGCCTTTAGTCAGAACAACACTTCAGGATGTGCAAACAGAAATTTTATTCTTACAGCGCTGGGAGTTGGTCTTCATAATTCTTGATAAAGCATTCTCACTTTACATACAAAAACTGTAATTTTATACATTTTCTTATCAAACTGCTCATGCAATTTCATGACGTTATAATGACTGTGTCCCATAGAAAACTTTGCAAATGTTCTCATCCCTCGTGATTTTCGCCTTAGACTTCATGTGAACACCTTTCTATACATGATTCACCTGCTTCCAAAGGGTCTTGTTTCTGACATTGGATGTTTCAAACCTGCTCTAGCAACAACACACTCTTAGCCTGACGGAGTCAGGCTAACAAATTCCTTTTTGTATAACTACATGTCTCACTTCATGCAACACTTTTATTTATTTTACATTTGATTACCGGGAATGTCTGACTGGAGTGAGGTCCATTTACAGCGGAGGCCCGGGGAGAAAAGCTCCATATCTAACAAATACAGTGGTAGATATATAGAACAAAGTATATATAATACAATGCAATTTTTATTTATTTATTTTTATTTTACATTTGTTGACCGGGATAGTCCGACTGGATGCATGTCCATTTTCAGCGGAGGCCCAGGGAGAAAAGCTCCAAGGGTAAGCAGATACAGCATTACATAATACCAGCATTACATATTACAAACAGACTATTTACAGAGATTACATAAGTAAGCAAGTTAAACAAGTTCCACAGGTTACAGTTAATCCTGAGCACAAGTCAGGGTTAAATTAAATTACACAGTAAACTGGTTAACAGA
This sequence comes from Protopterus annectens, assembly GCF_019279795.1. Lineage (NCBI taxonomy): Eukaryota > Metazoa > Chordata > Ceratodontiformes > Protopteridae > Protopterus > Protopterus annectens. Next base: position 1,121,481,281 of record NC_056731.1, on the reverse strand, counting down.
TTTTTACACATTCTAGAGAGAGTTAGCCAGGCTTGATACATTGACATAGCCAGTTAAGCAACAAATGTTGTTTGAGTCTAGTTTTCAATTGACCTAAGGTGGAAAGTAAGGTAATATCAGCTGGAAGTGAGTTCCAGGATCTACTTACAGAGTTTGCAAAGAGAGAATCACCAGCTGTGTTATTAATTTTGCTAGTCTGAATTAGTAGTTTGTTAGAGGATCGAAGCGGTCTAGGATTGTTATAGGGGGGTGATAATATTTTTAAGTGCAGGAGTATTGTCCGGATTATAGAGGATTTTATAGGCCATAATCAGTTGATTATACTGGATTAGGCTGGGTAGTTCAAGCCACCCAAGCTGATTTAGACTGCTGCAATGATGTGTCCTAAAAGGCAGCCCAGTGGCAAACCTGGCAATGTGGTTGTAGCAAATAGAGGGGATGCATACAGAAGGGTTGAAAGAAGGTGAGAGCGAGCTATGGCAATTTTAGCTGGAGGGGTTAGGAAGGCTTTTATTCTGTAAAGTGACCCTAGTTTTTCATTGATGGTTTTGATAGTTTGGTTAACATGTAGGTCAAATTTTAGATTATTGTCTATGATGACACCTAATAGTTTTGTAGATGGGTCAGGGGAGATTATTGTGCCATAATTCGATTTTATGGTAAAGGTGAAAGTGGTAGACCTACGTGTTGGTGAAAATAACAGCATTTTAGTTTTTTTGGGATTTAGGATCAGACAATGTTCAGAAAGCCAATTTTCTATTGTATTAAAGGTGGTCTGGGTAGCTGACCATAACTCTACTGGATATGTAGCTGAGCAAATCAGAGTAGAGTCATCAGCATATTGGATACAACTGACTTTTGGGATGACAGTATAAAGGTTGTTAATGAAGATGGAGAACAGCAAGGGCCCTAGTATAGAGCCTTGTGGTACTCCAAGGGTGTTGGGTAGATGGTGAGAGAGTTTGTTCTGCCAGAGGACAGCCTGATGTCGACCATTCAGGTAGGATTGAAACCACTGGAGGGCTCCAGTATCTAGACAGAATGTTTGCAGGGTGTGGATTAAAAGTTGGTGATCAACCATATTGAATGCCTTGGAAAGATCAAAAAAGAGGGCTGAGGATATATAATTATTGTTACAATTATGGTTTATGGTGTTAGTAAAGGCTAGGAGGGCTGAAATAGTGCTGTGATGAGGACGGAAGCCATGCTGAGTGTCTGCCATAAGGCGATTTTGGAGTAGGTGGTGCATGAGTTGTCTATGAATACATTTTTCCATAATCTTTGCAAGTGGAGAGAGTATAGCTATTAGCCTATAATTGGAGAATTCAGTAGAGCTGCCTCCTTTGTGAAGTGGGATTACATAGGATATTTTCCAGATGGTGGGAATTTTAGCTTCTACTATGGTTCGATTGATTAGTATTGAGACGGGGTAAGCAATAGCATCAGCTGATTTTTGTAGGTACTCGACAGGGAGTTGATCAGCAGAAAGTGTAGTGGGTTTTAATTTGTTGATCAAGGTATGGATAAATGAAGTGGCGACTGGTTGGAAGCTGAACGCAAGTAGGTTTCTAGGGGTGCTACTTTTAGAACCAGGGGAGCTAGGAATAAAAATATATAACAAAGGATGTATGATAGAATGCAGTCATGCAGGTATATACAGTAGTTTGTTCTATGCAAGCTAATGCTAGCATGTTTACTCATAGTTAGATTTGGGTGGGAGTATTTGGGAGAGAAAAAATGCTCACTATCAACTTATGCAATGAAGGAGAGATCTCACATGAACATAATACATAATGGTTATGTGTAGAAGTTGTTGCATTAGAGTATTTTTAGTACAATAGTGTAGGGATAGAAGTGAGTGAAGAAAAGGGGATAGTGAGAGCGGGGAGAAGAGGAGAATATCTAAGTGATGCAAGGATATAGCCAGGACTGTGTAAGGTGTGCCTTGAGTGACTGAAAAGTGATATAGAAGGAGCTGTTGAGATATTTTGGGGGAGGCTATTCCTTTTCTTAGTGATGGTATAGGAGAAGAGAGCTTTCCCTGCAGTATTATTAGCTCTGGACACACGGAGTAGGGTTTTGCTTGATGACCTCAGGGGATGGTTTGCTACGTATTGGTTTATTAGTTGATTTAAGGCTGGGGCTTTGTGGGGATTATTTAGTGTGTTGTAGGTGAGCACTAGTTGGTGGTAGCTAAATAATTGTGAGAGTTCTAGCCGTTGTAGCTCTTTTAAGGCAAGACAGTGATGGCTTCTAAATGTGGAGTTATTTGTGAATTTTGCAATTTTATTGTAACATGCTTCTAGTTTGTCCATATCTGTTTTCCTGATGTGGGTTAGGATTGGGGATGCGTACATTAGGGTAGACAGTAGGTGTGTTTGGGCTTGGGTGATTTGTGCTTGATCTGATAAGAACTGTTTGTGTTTGTATAGAGTACCTAACTTTTTATATACCTTTTTAATGGTTTGAGAGATATGGACATCAAAGTGAAGATCCTTATCAATTTGTATGCCTAGGAGCTTAGTGTGGGGTGATGGGGAGATTGTTGTGCCATTTTTGGAGGTGATAGTGAAGGAGGTGGTTGTGGTCCTGCATTTGTTGGGGGTAAAGAGAAGTAATTTGGTCTTGTTATTGTTTAGAATAAGTTGGATGTCAGCAATCCATTTTCGACGGAACAGAAGGATTCCTGGGTAAGTTTTTGAAGGGTGGTTATGGATGGGGCAGAGCAGATTAAGGTAGAGTCATTTGCGTACTGTATGAATGCTGCATGCAGGGTGGAGGTGTGTAGTTTATTGGTGAAAATTGTGAATAGTAGAGGGCCCAGTATTGATCCTTGTGGAACGCCTATAGTGGTTGGTAGTAAAGGTGATAGTACACCTTGCCATTTGACTGACTGTTGTCTATTAGAGAGAGAGTTTTTAAACCAGGAAGTAGTGGAGGGGGGCAATGGATATTGCGGTTAAGGTGTCTAGAAGCAGGTTGTGAGAGACCATGTTGAATGTTTTAGATAAACCTAGGAATATGGCTGATACAAAGTGAGCCAGTTGGTTAACCTGATTGGTAAAGGACAGAAGAGCAGTAGTTGTACTATGATTTGGGCGGAAGCCATGCTGCGTGGATGAGAGGAGATTGTGTGAGATTAGGAATTCTCTAGGAGCTTGGAAAAGGGGGATAGGATAGCAATGGGGTGGTAGTTTGATAGCTCATAGAAGTTGCCGCCTTTGTGAAGAGGAATAATGTATGATACTTTCCATAATTTGGGTATTTGGGCTTCTTGTATGGAGCAGTTAATGGGAACTGAGACAGGGTAGGCCAAGGACTTTGCAGCTAATTTTAAGAAATTAGTGGGTAGACCATCTGCTGCGAGGGTAGTAGGTTTTAGTTTTAAGAGTAGTTTTTTTTTTACCATAGAGGTTGGTACAGGTGAGTGTAAATAAGGGTAAAGTATTGTTCTTTATAGCTGGTGTAAGTGTAGGATTATTGTTAGATAGTTGGGTAGATAATGTGAGAATGGATTCTGTAAAGTGGTGATTAAATTGAGAAGCTATGCTGTCATTGTTATTATTGGTGTTTGGGGTGGGGGTGGTGGTTTTGCCGGGTTTTAGAAGGGAATTGATAGCATGCCAGAATTTTTGTGGGTTTTTGGAATGTTTGTTTTGGACATTAATGAAGTAGTTTTCTTTATCCAATTTTATTTGTTTTTTGGCCTGATTACACAGTTGTTGGTATAATTGTCCATTTTGGCTGGTATTGTTCTTTTTCTAATTCTTCCAGGTGCTGTCTCTGGCTTTTAGTAAGGCGTTACTGGTTCTGCTTAGCCAAGGGGCATAGTTAACTTTGATTCTACGTTTCCTAATGGGAATGACTGTATTTAGAACATTTATAAAAGTACTATTGAAATAGTCGACTGCCTGGTCTAATAGTCTGTAGTGGGTGCCAGTTACATTGTTGTAGTATTCTATTAAGAATTTGTGGATTAACCTTGTGCTCATTTCTAATTTCCTTATACTGTATGGGTTTGGGTATGTTTACCTGTTTTCGAAGTAGGAATGTGGGGCAGTGGTCAATTAGTACATCAGGTAGGCAGCCTGCATGATAGTTTTCTTTGGGTAAATTTAACTAAAGTAAAGTCGAGAATAGATTTTTTTTTTTGTTGATTCTGGTGGGTTCCTGGATTAATTGTGAGAAACCAAATAAGTTGATATGGTTTGTGGGATTGTTGGAGTTGCATGTAGACCAGTCTAGGTTTAGATCGCCTAGCAAGATAGTTTCTTAGGGCAGGTTGGTTGTAGTCCATTGTAGAATTTCTTCTATTACAAGTGAGGTATTACCTGGGGGAATGTAGGTGCAGAGGATATTGATCCCTTTTTTGTTTTTAAGGGATAGAACAGAGCCTAATGTTTCTGCATTCTGAAAGTTTGGTAGTGGAGTGTTCAGAGGCTGGAGGTTGTGTTTTCTTAAATAACATTGCAACTCCACCTCCTTTTTGGTAGCTCTGTCATGCCTTAGGATACTATAACCGGGGGGGGGGGGATTTCATCGTTTTGGGTGTTGGGTTTTAGCCAAGTCTCGGTAATAGAAAGTATGTCTGGCGAGTAGTGGGATATGAGTGCCTGTAATTCGTAGTTTATTGGATATACTTCTGGAGTTTAAGTTAATGATAAGAAGTACTGATTCTTGTTTGTGTGAAAGCAGTTTGTTGAGTGGGCCTGGGTTGGGGTGAATGTCTCCTGAGATTAGTAGCCATTTTTTGAGGAATATTTTGAGTTTTATAGCGTGGGCTAGGTCAGAGTGAACTTTAGTTGCTATGTGTCTATTGAGAGGTATTGTGGTGTGTGTCTTGTGTATGAGAAAAAGTGAAATATTTTTGAATAATGTGGAGCAGATTGTAATAATTCTTGTGTGTTTGTAAGTGTGTGTAGGTATGTGTTGTGTGAGTGGTAGTTGTGTGTATGGATGTGGTATAGGCTAGGGTAGTGAGAGTTAGTAGTATAGATAGTAGGACTTGCATGATTTGTCTGGGGGACAGGTGAGGGGAAGGACGGGTGAGGGGAAGGTTGCAAGTAGGTAGATATGTGTTAAAGTGGGAGTAGGCTTGTTAATTGGTTGGTGTTGGTAGGTTGTTTTTGGTGGGGGTGTGACTATAGGTCTAGGACTACTGGGGGTGAGTGAGAATTGGGGGTAGAGTAGGGGAGTGGAGTGAGCCCGCAGGGCGAATGGAGCGGGGATGAGCAAAAAAGGTGAGTAGAGCAGAAAAACAAGTATCAGCCGACTGGAGTTTATGGCTTTATCAAGAAGGTTTTATTTTTAATTTAGGTGATAATTATAATTGTGGAGTAACTTTAGATATAGGTTGAGCAGCAGGGAGGGAGGGAATATTTAACAGATGTAGAGGTGGGAAGGTAAAGTCTAAATGTGTTCTAGCTTTGCTATGTAGCTTTTGGGATTTGGTATAATAATGTATTACTACCTTTTCTGATAAGAGTGTGTTTCTACCTAGTGTTCAGAAGGGATATCAAACAGGGAAGAATAGGCAGAAACGTTCACAGGGTACAGTGTTATGTTAATAAAATGGGAGGGTGGTAAGGGTCTGTGGTAGGCTGCTAAAGCTCTGACACGGAAGGGTTAACTATTACTAATAGGTTTGAAAATGAAAATACCAGGATCCAACCAAGAGACACACTGTGGCACAATGAGCTAGCGCTTTCATCCACTTTTAATGATGTGAACTTCTTCAGAAAAACAAATAATAACCACCTAACCACCTTTTAAATGATTCATTACAGGAAATGATGTCATAGTCTGCACAATGAAATAAATTTAAAGTAATACTATGTAAAATAATTGATATATCTATAAAAATGTATATACATACATATAAATAAATACAATATATCAATATGTTATTCCATGCTCTATTTATCTATACTTTAAAAAACATTTTATGTTAATGACTTCATTAAGCCCTGGGTATGTATCAGCCCCAAAAAGGAGCTGCCAAAATGCTTCCCTCTGTTCTAATATGTTGTCAATGTCACCACCAAACATTTTTTTCTCTACATAATCTAAAACGAAAAATTCAAATTTCTTAAAATTCATACAAGAAAGAGCATGTCTAGCTAAAGAATTGTTTTTATCTTTTTTCTTTATAGCTAGAACATGCTCATAAATTCTACGTTTTAAAACTCTTTTTGTTTTGCCTATATAGTAATTTTGGCATGTGGAACAAGTAGCCATGTAGACTACATTTTCACTATGGCAATTAATATTTATTTGCCCAAAATGTTTGTCCCAAATGTTCTATTGTAATGAAGGACGAATTACACATGAACCTACATTGTTTACAGTCTTTACATGCAAAAGTACCTTTTTTATTGCTAACTGATCTGTCCTTGTGAGTTTCTGACTTCTGAGAAGTTTCTAACTTCTGTCTAATGTTTGTAACTTTTTTATATGTAAACTTTGGTAAATACCCCAAAGATAAACTTAATTCATTGTTACCTAAAATGATTCTCCAGTTCTTCTCAATGATTTCCTTTATACACCAAATTACATTTACTATTGGCAAAGGAAATGCTATGTTGAATTCTTGATTTTTTCTTGTGTTACTATGATGTAAACTTATAGGAGCTCCCACCATTATGTCCTCAAAAGCCAAAATGGGCTGAGCAACACCTTTTCTTAAAAGTAAAACCTCTTTTCTATTCCCTCTAACCACCTTCGGTCATAACCTCTTTGGAGAAATAATTCTCTAAGAAAGATAAGCTCATTTAAAAATATATGTTAATCAGAAGAGAGCCTACTGAGTCTGATAATTTGACCCTTGATAACCCCTTTTTTCATGTGTGTTGGGTGCAAACTATCCCTATGCAAATACTGGTTTGCAAAACAGGACTTCCTATAGATTCTACTTCTAAATTTTCTTGTAACATTATCTGTGTTAAGTGTCAAATCCAAAAAGTTAATTTGTTCACCATAACCACCTATTTTAAATAATAAAAAATCTGTAGTGCCATTAAGGATGTATCTATGGTATAATTCTACCTTGCTGTAACCAGGGTGTAACTTCAGGAACTTATTTTCCCAATTGGCCATGACTATGTTTGCAAAAGCCGGTGCCACTCTTGCTCCCATGGCTACACCTGATATTTGCTTATATAATGTATTATTGAATTTGAAAAAATTATTGTCGAGTACTAATTCCATTAATGTACAAATTGTGTTTACTGAAAAATCAGTATGACATGCAAGATACTCTCTCATGAACTCTAAACCTACTTCCTGATTAATGGAAGTATACAAACTAGTGACATCTAGCATACAAAAATATATGTCTCTGTCAGGCACTTTATATTTGCCTAGGATCTCAAGCAAATGCCAAGAATCTCTTATATAGTGTTCAGATTTTTGTACTATTGGATTAAGAACATTGTCTAACCATATTGAAATATTCTCAGTTTTGAATTGTCTGGCAGAGACTATAGGTCTAAAAGACTTAGTTCATTATTTTGAATTTTTGGAATTCCAAAAAACGTAGCCATTTTGGGATGTTCTACCACTAGAAAATCATAATCAGCTTTATCAATTTCCCCTTGGCAAAACATATCAAACAACAGGGTATCAATTTTCCTAAAATTGTAGTTGACAAAGTGTAAAGAAACTTTAGAATAAGTGTCTGAATCTTCTAACAATGTACTGAGAGATTTTTAACACAAGTGTCCATGATAACTATTTTTCCCCCTTTATCAGCTTTCATAGTTCTAATGTTAGAATTCCTACTTATATTTTCCAAAGCAATAAATTCAGCTTCAGATAAGTTATTTTTAACATTGCCATGTTTGATCTCTCTAAACTCTTTCACAAATGTTCTGAAACACTTGCAGTGTGTTCACCAATGGGGGGTTAAAGACACTTGGTTTAGTAAGCCTGGAATTTCCCTGTTCCACTGTAGTAGTAGTAACATCATGCAGAATGTATTGCAAATTAAGTTTACGCAAAAAAAGCCTAAAATCAATCATTAACTTGCCAATGTTCATCCTGTTGGTAGGAATAAAAGAAAAACCTTTTCTTAGCACATTGTTAGTCGCTGCACAAAAGGAAGTACTACTCAAATTAACAATATCTATTGTAAAGTTATCTCTTGGAAATGCAATCACCTCCATTTGTTCTTCCCCTTTGTCTTCCCTTTCTGCTGCGTTACATTGTACCATTTGGTAGTCCTTTTCATGGAGGGCCCTTGTGTTCGAAAAGGGCCAGTGACATGTCCATTGGAATGTCCATTGCAAGTAGACACCACTCCAGCAAAACTAGTTCCCACTCTTGCTGTGTTATTTGTAGTACCATTTACATTGACACTCTGTTCATCATTGACCAAATTAACTGGTACTTCATTCACTCTAGGAAAACCTCCTTATTTCCTGTAGTCAACCCCTCTTGGGTATTAGCCACCATATTGACCAAAGAATTGTTATTAGTTGTAGGTACTGTGGTGCCACTCACATCAGTAATACTGATGTAAGCCTGATTCGACCTATATGCTTGAATGTCTCTCTTTAATTTATTTTGTTTTCTAGCTATAATGGTAGCTCTATGTCTGTCCGCCTTTGCTTCAATTCCATTATATAATGTTGAAAAATTATTGAAGCAGATGTAACTTTTTATACTTTCATCCATAGATTTAATACTGTCCTTGAGTTTAACTATTTCTTTTCATAGTGAGAGACAAGCACTCTCATCATGGCCAAACCAGTCTCATTGTACAATTCTATTAAAACATTGCACAAATCATCACCAGGAGAGAGACAGTTTGGGAATTTTGCCGTTCTCAGACCTTATGGAACTATTTTACAATTAATACATTCCCTAAGTATTGTACTTCCAAAGTTAAAGACACATACTTCAAAACAAGTCTCCAGTTCAAAATGTACTTTCTGCATGAATTGGAATCATGTAATTGTTTACTTACAGTTTCATTCATTGGAATCTCTGTCAAATTTGTAAACGGATTCTCATAAGATTTACTGATGTAATTCCATACAAGATTATTTGCCATACTGTGATTCAGCTCCCTCACCATTTCGGGTTCACAGGATTTTCTTCACTGCAGGCTTCCAAGGACTGAAAAGGGCGGCAATCTCCCACTTCAGGTCTTAAAGCGCCCTCACCCTTTTGGACCTTTTTGAGGTTTAATTGTTCTTCCAAACAATTTTGTACTATCTTGGTGATAGTACTCAACAGTTGTAATGAAAAAGTTGATGTAGTAGGCAACTCTTCACCTCTTTCAGGAACTGGATAGGTGGAAAGATTTAACAAGTCTTCTTGTGAAGAAACCTCAGCTGCCATCAATGTTGGTTCCAAAACAAAGACTGTAACAACAGTAAACCAAGCTGGAAAGCACAAACTAGTAACTTTGAAAATGAAAATACCAGGATCCAACCAAGAGACACACTGAGGCACAATGAGCTAGCACTTTCATCCACTTTTAATGATGTGAACTTCTTCAGAAAAACAAATAATAACCACCTAACCACCTTTTAAATGATTCATTACAGGAAATGATGTCATAGTCTGCACAATGAAATTAATTTAAAGTAATACTATGTAAAATAATTGATGTATCTATAAAAATGTATATACATACATGTAAATAAATACAATATATCAGTATGTTATTCCATGCTCTATTTATCTATACTTTAAAAAACATTTTATGTTAATGACTTCATTAAGCCCTGGGTATGTATCAGCCCCAAAAAGGAGCTGCCAAAATGCTTCCCTCTGTTCTAATATGTTGTCAATGTCACCACCAAACATTTTTTTCTCTACATAATCTAAAACGAAAAATTCAAATTTCTTAAAATTCATACAAGAAAGAGCATGTCTAGCTAAAGAATTGTTTTTATCTTTTTTCTTTGTAGCTAGAACATGCTCATAAATTCTACGTTTTAAAACTCTTTTGTTTTGCCTATATAGTAATTTTGGCATGTGGAACAAGTAGCCATGTAGACTACATTTTCACTATGGCAATTAAAATATTTATTTGCCCAAAATGTTTGTCCCAAATGTTCTATTGTAATGAAGGACGAATTACACATGAACCTACATTGTTTACAGTCTTTACATGCAAAAATACCTTTTTTATTGCTAACTGATCTGTCCTTGTGAGTTTCTGACTTCTGAGAAGTTTCTAACTTCTGTCTAATGTTTGTAACTTTTTTATATGTAAACTTTGGTAAATACCCCAAAGATAAACTTAATTAATTGTTACCTAAAATGATTCTCCAGTTCTTCTCAATGGTTTCCTTTATACACCAAATTTCATTTACTATTGGCAAAGGAAATGCTATGTTGAATTCTTGACTTTTTCTTGTGTTACTATGATGTAAACTTATAGGAGCTCCAACCATTATGTCCTCAGAAGCCAAAATGGGCTGAGCAACACCTTTTCTTAAAAGTAAAACCTCTCTAACCACCTTCGGTCATAACCTCTTTGGAGAAATAATTCTCTAAGAAAGATAAGCTCATTTAAAAATATATGTTCATCTAAGAAAGATAAGCTCATTTAAAAATATATGTTCATCAGAAGTGAGCCTACTGAGTCTGATAATTTGACCCTTGATAACCACTTTTTTCATGTGTGTTGGGTGCAAACTATCCCTATGCAAATACTGGTTTGCAAAACAGGACTTCATATAGATTCTACTTCTAAATTTTCTTGTAACAGTTATCAAGGGTCAAATTATCAGACTCAGTAGGCTCACTTCTGATGAACATATATTTTTAAATGAGCTTATCTTTCTTAGAGAATTATTTCTCCAAAGAGGTTATGACCGAAGGTGGTTAGAGGGAATAGAAAAAGAGGTTTTACTTTTAAGAAAAGGTGTTGCTCAGCCCATTTTGGCTTCTGAGGACATAATGGTGGGAGCTCCTATAAGTTTACATCATAGTAACACAAGAAAAAATCAAGAATTCAACATAGCATTTTGCCAATAGTAAATGAAATTTGGTGTATAAAGGAAATCATTGAGAAGAACTGGAGAATCATTTTAGGTAACAATGAATTAAGTTTATCTTTGGGGTATTTACCAAAGTTTACATATAAAACAGTTACAAACATTAGACAGATGTTAGAAACTTCTCAGAAGTCAGAAACTCACAAGGACAGATCAGTTAGCAATAAAAAAGGTACCTTTGCATGTAAAGACTGTAAACAATGTAGGTTCATGTGTAATTCGTCCTTCATTACAATAGAACATTTGGGACAAACATTTTGGGCAAATAAATATTTTAATTGCCATAGTGAAAATGTAGTCTACATGGCTACTTGTTCCACATGCCAAAATTACTATATAGGCAAAACAAAAAGAGTTTTAAAACATAGAATTTATGAGCATGTTCTAGCTATAAAGAAAAAAGATAAAAACAATTTTTAGCTAGACATGCTCTTCTTGTATGAATTTTAATAAATTTGAATTTTTCGTTTTAGATTATGTAGAAAAAAATGTTTGGTGGTGACATTGACAACATATTAGAACAGAGGGAAGCATTTTGGCAGCTCCTTTTGGGGCTGATACATACCCAGGGCTTAATGAAGTCATTAACATAAAATGTTTTTTAAAGTATAGATAAATAGAGCATGGAATAACATATTGATATATTGTATTTATTTATATGTATGTATATACATTTTTATAGATATATCAATTATTTTACATAGTATTACTTTAAATTTATTTCATTGTGCAGACTATGACATCATTTCCTGTAATGAATCATTTAAAAGGTGGTTAGGTGGTTATTATTTGTTTTTCTGAAGAAGTTCACATCATTAAAAGTGGATGAAAGCGCTAGCTCATTGTGCCTCAGTGTGTCTCTTGGTTGGATCCTGGTATTTTCATTTTCAAAGTTACTAGTTTGTGCTTTCCAGCTTGGTTTACTGTTATTACTAATAGGTTTTATGTAAAGTCTTATAGTAAACTGCTGTTAGAAACATATCACTGATGGGTTCGGAGCCGAATAGCAAGCTCAAAGTTCTCCAGTAGCTCGAGACCCCGCCCCTTATCCCACAATGCACTGCTGAAATTACCTCAGATCTAGTTTGCCGCGGCATGGATCTCTTGGTTTCCAGAGTTGCTCGAGACTTTATTGGGAGTTTTCAACTTTCAGCAAGTTATATTTTTCAATTTTTAAATATCCTTGATCTGTTTGGCGGACCGGAGTTCTGCTGTGGCGACCCCTAACCGCGATAAGCTGAAAGACACAACAACATAGATTGGCTCCTTACCTCCACCACCAGGCATCAACTTCTTCAAGTGAGAGAGGCTACTCTGACACACTGCGATTGGCTAGGCATTACAGTCAGCTTCAAAAAGTCTGCCTTGTTGCCATCGCAGCATATCATTTTTAATAGGGACAGAACTAGACACGTCAACCACCACTCTTTGTTTTCCACCAGAAGAATTTCTATTCTTTTCCAACACATCATGTCCCTGATATCAAAGAACAGAGCACCAGCTGCAGAGGTATTGAAAGTTCTAGGATTGATGGCAGCGGCTATTTTAGCAATCCCGTTAGCAAGGATTCATATGAGATTCTTTCAATGGCTTCTATTCACACAATGGTCTTACCAAGAACTTCCAGTGAGTCACATGATCCTGATAACGAATTCCTGCAAGAAGGATCTTCAGTGGTGGTTGACATCTCTTCATGTCACAATTGGATGTCCTTTCATGCTCCCCCCTCCAGTTGCCACTGTGACCATGGACGCTTCCCTGATAGGGGGGGGGGCTTTTTCAGGGAAAAGACTGCCCAAGGCACATGGACAGATCAAGAATCACATCTGCATATCAATGTCCTGGAGATGAGAGCAGTACTTCTAGTGTTGCAATACTTTCAGGACTCTCTTCCTCTATGGACAATTGCAATACAGACAGGCAACATGTCAGTGGTTCGCTATCTGAACAAACAAGGTGGGACCAAGTTTCAGGACTCTCTTCCTCTATGGACAATTGCAATACAGGCAGGCAACATGTCAGTGGTTCGCTATCTGAACAAACCAGGTGGGACCAAGTCTTATACCCTTTACTGAGAAGCTCTCAGAGTATGGCAGTGGGCACTGTCATCCCAGCGCTTTCTGTTGGCAATGCAGTTCCCGAGCAAATCCAACGTCATAGCGGACAGACTGACCAGAGCAATTTTATTGCCCCACAACTGGTCCCTCAAGCAAGAGATTGTGGACAGGATCTTCCGCAAATGGGGCCAGCCTTCCTGCAATCTGTTTGCCAGTCACATCAACAACAAATGCAGAAGCTATTTTGCCCTGATTCCCACACCAGGCCACTCCCCGAGGGATGCTCTTGTCCATGATTGGCCCCCAGGTCTCCTCTACGCATTTCCACCAGTTCCCCTGATACCCAAATTCTTACAGAAAGCAAAGTCGCTGGGACGGATGATCATCCTTATAGCCCCTCATTGGCCTCAGCAGATTTGGTTGCCGTTTCTTTACCATCACATTCTGTAAGATCCATGGATCCTGGACCCGGTTCTGGACTTGTTGACACATCCATCAGGGGATCTTCATCCATCCTTGCAGACACTGAAGCTAACTGCTTGGCTGCTCCAATTCCCCGCATAGCCAGGCTCTATAAACTTTCCCATGACACTAGTCAGATTTTGTTGGCTTCCCATAAACCTTCCACTAGAAAATTGTATCGTAGTAAGTGGAAGAGATTTTCCATTTGGGCTGCTTCCCACAACATTGACCCTTATCAAGTGCCATTGTCTTCTATCTTACCATTCTTGACAGAAATCTTCAACAAAGGTGCAACGGCTACTACTGTGTGAGTGCAATTAGCTGTTATATCGAATTTCCATCTAGGAATCAATGGTTTGAATATTATGGCTCACCAATTGTCTAAGGCTTTTCTAAAAGGTTCCTTTCTTATTCCCCCTGGAATTTGAATTTTATGTTATCTCATATCATTCTTCCTCCTTTTGAGCCTGCCTCATCTTGTGAACTAAAATTTCTGTCTTGGAAAACTATCTTCTTAGTAGCCATCACTTCAGCCCGCAGAGTGTCAGAGCTCCAAGCCCTATCCATCAAGCCCCCTTATATGTTTTTTTTCAATGCTGACAGAGTATCTCTCAGGACAAATCCATCCTTTTTGCCCAAAATATGTTCTGAGATTAACATTAATCAAGTCATTGAGTTGCCCGTTTTCTTCCCTAATCATACCAACAAATTGGAATGTATGTTGCACAAACTCGATGTTCATAGACAACTTAGAATTTATTTGGACAGAACAAAAGACATTAGGAAATCAAATCAGCTCTTTGTGTCTTTTTCTGAGGCCAGAAAAGGTAAACCAGTTGCTAAAACAACCCTGTCTAAGTGGCTGTCGGATTGCATCACCTACACATATGCTTGTTATAATATGCCCTTGTCTAGTAAGGTAAAGGCTCATTCAACCAGAGCAGTTTCTACCTCTTCAGCCTTTCAGGCCAAATTACCTTTGGACAACATCTGTGCAGCAGCCACATGGTCTAAACTTCACACTTTTATAACTTATTACAAAGTGGATAAGGCCTCCAGGGATAGTGCTTCATTTGGTTCTACGGTTCTGAAGAGTGTACTTCCGTGAGCCACTCAAGATCAAGGTGCTAGGAACGCTACCCATTAGTGAAGAATGAACGGGGGGGATTGAACAACTTCACATAAAGAAGTTATGTACTCACCATAATGTTCCATGTGAGTTGTTCCATCTCGCCTTCATTCTCATGTCCCTCCCTCCTTCCCCCTCCTGGCTGGCAGTTAAGTTGGAGGCTGTCTTCATCCTGGTTTTTCAATGTGTCTTCATTCCTAGGCAGAATAATTTTTGTACTTCTATATGGTACACAGCAAACAAGATCTGAGGTAATTCCAGCAGTGCATTGTGGGATAAGGGGTGGGGTCTCGAGCTACTGGAGAACTTTGAGTTTGCTAGTCGGCCGTGTCGGAGCCGAGGATCGGCTCCGAACCCATCAGAGAAGAATGAAGGCGAGATGGAACAACTCACATGGAACATTACGGTGAGTACATAACTTCTTTTTCTCTATTCTTGAGCCTTAGGAGCTTTCTATGAAAACCTGGCTAGCAGGTAACTTCAGGGTGTCTTCAGGGTTTTGTCAGGAGGTAATTTCTGTTATTTTAGTGGCAGAGAGGGAGCACCCGGATACGCTTTACTGAAAAAGAGGGAGAGACAACATTGAGTTAGATAGTTAAAATGATACAGATAAGAGGAAGGAGAAGAAGGCATGTAGTAACCAATAGTCTGAGGAAGAAATGGAGTTTGTAACGAGTGCAATGAGTAGATAGAGACTAGGTAACAGACTGTAGAGAGTAGATAGAGACTGGGGATAGATGTAGAATAAAGGTTATGTGTACAGGGAGGGTAGGTTATAGGGGTAACACTGGACAGCAACAGAAACAGAGGTATTACTATAATGCAAGTTTCAAGAAAAACAGATGCTATTACTCTACAGCTTAGCCTAAAAACAGTGAACAGCAGTAATCTGAGCTATGCAGAGACAAAAACAGCACAATAAATGCACAACAACCTTGCAACAGTAGGTTCAATTCAACTTATCTTCATGCAGTACGTATGTTATGCATAGGTCTAAGCAGCATTGGCAATTGCAGTGTATTATCAAAATAAGCACAGGTACAAAGAAATAGCAGCTGTATTTAGGCAGAAAAAGGACTGTATTGCATTTAAGAATGTTCACTCTAATCATGTGGCTTTCTAGAGCCTTTTACATGCTGACTTTTGTACATTAATCATATAGGATACGGTATTTGAGGTCTGTTAATCTATTCAAAAAAGCGCTTTCATGCAGATCTGTGTAAAAACTCGTGTGTATTTCCTTTTGTTGAAGACTATGCTTATGGAGACCTTATGTGTCTTATCAGGCAGTATCTGTAATTCAAATGCAGTCCGCGTAGCAGTCTTGAAGGACCAAATGACAGGGTCTAAATTGCCATGTGGCTAGCGTATGCAGAGACCTTAAATTACTGCAGGCAGCATAAATGTGTAAATATAGTTTGTGTGCCCGCCTTAATGTATAAACCTCCCGTTCCAAAATGCTGTGTGGCTGGTGTGCTAAAGTACATTAGTAGTTTAGCTGTAAATACAGTGGTATAATTATATTAATAGTCAACCACGAGTCACTATCCTAAGCGAAAACAGAATAAAACAGTTGGTAGGTATTGTATCCCAAGTGTAACGTACCCCTCAGAGTATGGAGCACCCTTTACAAAATGCCATGTGACTGGCGTGCTTATGTGCTCAGATAAGTTAGCATCAAATATAGGGTGTATTTAATAAGTAATAGCCAACCATGAGTCACACTATTTCAATAGACTGCTGGTGGGTAACTCATCAAATACATACCACAACGGTAAGGAGTTGCGTAGTGATTATCCTTTAGGAATGCAACAAACTACCCTCAAGATCACAGCGTTAGACCTTTGTTAGTCACACGCATTCACTTTTAAACAGTCCTACAGCTATTAGTCCTTTCATGAACCTTCGTTATGAACACATATCCATGTAAACAATCATGCAACTATTAATTCTCACAATAACCTGCTTTAAATACACTTATTCAGCAACGCAAACAGTTATAGAATCATCGGTGCTCTAAAGCCTGCAGTTACACACGCGTACTTAATAACTGCATAAAACTTAATACAGGCATGAGGCAGGTTTTACACTTACAGTACTATCAGTACTTTAAAAAAAAAAAACACAGTTTAGTTGCAAAAGAAATCTACTGGGTGGTGAGTCAAGCAGCCCATCCGCAGGACCAGCCACATTCTTTAACTGATATTGGTAAACTCCATGAGGAATTTAGCTAATGGGAGGGGATAGGTTGGGAGATAGTGGTAGGACTAGTGGGTGGAAAGGTATCATGGGAACAGTAGGCTTAAAAAAGGTGAGTACAGCAGAATAAAAGTATCAGCTGACTGGAGTTTATGGATTTATCAAGAAGGTTTTATTTTAGGTGAAAATTATAATTGTGGAGTAACTTTAGATATGGGTTGAGCATCAGGGAGGGAGGGAATATTTAACAGATGTAGAGGTGGGAAGGTAAAGTCTAAATGTGTTACATCTTTGCTATGTAGCTTTTGGGATTTGGTATAATAATTTATTACTACCTTTTCTGTTGGTGTATGTTTTTACCTAGTGGTCATAATGGATATCAAACAGGAGAGAATAGGCAGAAACCTTCACAGGGTGCAGTGTATTCTATGTTAATAAAATTGGGGGGGGGGGTAAGGGTCTGTGGTAGTCTGCTAAAGCTCTGACACGGAAAGGTTAACTGTTACTAATAGGTTTTATGTAAAGTCTTATAGTAAACTGCTATTAGAAACATACATTCTCTATTCTTGAGCCTTAGGAGCTTTCTATGAAAACCTGGCTAGCAGGTAACTTCAGGGTGTCTTCAGGGTTTTGTCAGGAGGTAATTTCTTTTATTTTAGTGGCAGAGAGGGAGCACCCGGATACGCTTTACTGAAAAAGAGGGAGAGACAACATTGAGTTAGATAGTTAAAATGATACAGATAAGAGGTATGAGAAGAAGGCTTGTAGTAACCAATAGTCTGAGGTAGAAATGGAGTTTATAACAGAGTGCAGTGAGTAGATCGAGACTAGGTAACAGAGTGTAGAGAGTAGATAGAGACTGGGAATAGATGTAGAATAAGGGGTATGTGTACAGGGAGGGTAGGTTAGAGGGGTAACACTAGAGAGCAACAGAAACAGAGATATTACTATAGTGCAAGTTACAAGAAAAACAGATGCTATTACTTTACAGCTTAGCCTAAAAACAGTGAACAGCAGTAATCTGAGCTATGCAGAGACAAACACAGCACAATAAATGCACAACAACCTTGTAACAGTAGGTTCAATTCAACTTATCTTGATGCTGTGCGTATGTTATGCATAGGTTTAAGCAGCATTGATAATTGCAGTGTATTATCAATATAAGCACAGGTACAAAGAACTAGCAGCTGTATTTAGGCAGAAAAAGGACTGCATTGCATTTAAGAATGTTCACTCTAATCATGTGGCTTTCTAGAGCCTTTTACGTGCTGACTTTTGTACATTAATCATATAGGATATGGTATTTGAGGTATGTTATCTAGTCAAAAAGGCTTCTTTCATGCAGATCTGTGTAAAAACGCGTGTGTATTTCCTTTTGTTCAAGCCTACACGTATGGAGAACATCAGGCAGTATCTGTAATTCAAATGCAGTCCGCGTAGCAGTCTTGAGGGACCAAATGACTGTTCTAAATTGCCATGTGGCTAGCGTATGCAGAGACCTTAAATTACTGCAGGCAGCATAAGCGTGTAAATATAGTTTGCGTACCCACCTTAATGTATAAACCTCCCATTCCTAAACGCTATGTGGCTGGAGTGCTAAAGTACATAAGTAGTTTAGCTGTAAATACAGTGGTATAATTATACTAATAGTTAACCACGAGTCACACTATCCTAAGCGAAAATAGAATAAAACAGTTGGTAGGTATCTTATCCTAAGTATAACATACCCCTCAGAGTATGGAGCACCCTTTACAAAATGGCATGTGGCTGGTGTGCTTATGTGCTCAGATAAGTTAGCGTCAAATGTAGGGTGTATTTAATAAGTAATAGCCAACCATGAATCACACTATTTTAATAAATCGCTGGTGGGTAACTCATCAAATACATACCACAACGGTAAGGAGTTGCATAGTGATTATCCATTGGGAATGCAACAAACCTCAATATCACAGCATTAGTTCTTGTTTGTCTCTATCGCACACATTCACTTTTAAACAGTCATACAGCTATTAGTCCTTTCATGAACCTACAACGTTATGAACGCATATTCATGTAAGCAGTCATGCAACTATTAATTCTCACAATATCCTGCTTTAAATACATTTATTCAGCAACACAAACAGTTATAGAATTATCAGTGCTCTAAAGCCTGCAGTTACACACGCGTACTTAATAACTACATAATACTGAATACAGGCATGAGGCAGGTTTTACATTTACAGTACTATCGGTACTTTAAAAAAAAAAAAAAAAAAACAGTTTTGTTGCAAAAAAAAAAAACATACCGAATGTCCTGTCAAGCAGCCCATCTGGAGGACCAGCATAGAGGGGTTGTGGACGCTTTAAAACAGAATTTAAAAATGGCGCCACGTTCTTTAACAGATATTAGTTAATGGGAGGGGATAGGTTGGGAGATAGTGGTAGGACTAGTGGGTAGAGAAGTGGGTGGGAAGGTATCGCACGAACAATAGGCTTAAAAAAAGGTGAGTACAGCAGAAAAAAAGTATCAGCTGACTGGAGTTTATGGTTTTATCAAGAAGGTTTTATTTTAGGTGAAAATTATAATTGTGGAGTAACTTTAGATATGGGTTGAGCAGCAGGGAGGGAGGGAATATTTAACAGATGTAGAGGTGGGAAGGTAAAGTCTGAATGTGTTCCAGCTTTGCTATGTAGCCTTTGAGATTTGGTATAATAATGTATTACTACATTTTCTGTTAGTGTATGTTTCTGCCTAGTGGTCAGAGGGGATATCAAACAGGAGAGAATAGACAGAAACCTTCCCAGGGTGCAGTGTATTCTATGTTAATAAAATTGGGGGCGGGGAGTGGTAAGGGTCTGTGGCAGGCTGCTAAAGATCTGACACGGAAGGGTTAACTATTACTAATAGGTTTTATGTAAAGTCTTATAGTAAACTGCTATTAGAAACATACATTCTCTATTCTCGAGCCTTAAGAGCTATCTATGAAAACCTGGCTCGCAGGTAACGGGACGTCTTCAGGGTTTTGTCAGAAGGTAATTTCTTTTATTTTAGTAGCAGAGAGGGAGCACCCAGCTATGCTTTAATTCTCTATTCTTGAGCCTTGGGAGCTTTCTGTGAAAACCTGGCTAGCAGGTAACTTGAGGGTGTCTTCAGGGTTTTGTCAGGAGGTAATTTATTTTATTTTAGTGGCAGATGGGGAGCACCCGGATACACTTTAATTCTCTATTCTTGAGCCATAGGAGCTTTCTATGAAAACCTGGCTAGCAGGTAACTTGAGGGTGTCTTCAGGGTTTTGTCAGGAGATAATTTCTTTTATTTTAGTGGCAGAGAGGGAGCACCCGGGTATGCTTTAATTCTCTATTCTTGAGCCTTAGGAGCTTTCTATGAAAACGTGGCTAGGAGGTAACTTCAGGGTGTCCTCAGGGTTTTGTCAGGAGGTAATTTCTTTTATTTTAGTGGCAGAGAGGGAGCACCCGGGTATGCTTTAATTCTCTATTCTTGAGCCTTAGGAGCTTTCTATGAAAACTTGGCTAGGAGGTAACTTCAGGGTGTCCTCAGGGTTTTGTCAGGAGGTAATTGCTTTCATTTTTGTGGCAGAGAGGGAGCACCCAGATACACTTTAATTTTCTATTCTTGAGCCTTAGGAGCTTTCTGTGAAAACCTGGTTAGCAGGTAACTTCAGGGTGTCTTCAGGGTTTTGTCAGGAGGTAATTTCTTTTATTTTAGTGGCAGAGAGTACTAATATAGTATTTTCTCTTATTACTTACTAAAAGAATGCAGTTAAAAAAAAACAGCAATACTGTAGCTTATGAAGCTGTATTTTTCCCAGCCCTGCATACAAATTTATATTTGCTTTTTAACAGTCACATTATAGCATCATTAATAAACTGAAATTAATATACATTTTAAAAGCTGGTCTTGTCCCATAACAGCCTTCAACCATTTTAACTAACTGAGGTTATTCATAATTGCCAGAATCTTTAGTGGGGCAGTAGCCGCCCTCATGGATAGAAATCCCAACCACCACATTTCCAGTTTATTGTCTCTATTTTTTTGCACTAACAATTTATACATTTTCTGCAGAAGTTGGGCATGTCAAACTTTATCCTGATCACTTCCCACCTTTTGGCTTCGTCCTTGTTGAGTAACTGATCCCAAAATTTCAGCTTAGTCTCCCAAGCACTCCATTCCCAGGCCACTGTTCTGTACTGCCAATCCACTTTAATGGCTCCAGTAAGCAAGATATCTGCTAACCAGTCCTGAAGATGCCCCATTCTTCAAATTTTCTCAGTTTCACATTTCCTTACATTCAAATTTAGGGTATTACAGCCTCTCTTGCTGCCCTCCCCACAAATTCTCTATCATATCTTTGCACACTATCCAAGTGTACCTTTTTTGTAACATATTCTTTCAAATAGTTTTGTAACTTACACTTATATTTTGACTGTACTCAAGTGTCATCCACTGCATGGTTTGCAGATTCCCAGTCCACCCATGGTCTTACTCTTCATTATCAGCTGCTATGTAACCTGGCAGTGGCATTACCCCTCTCTATTATTTCTGCTCCATCTCAGTGCTTGACATCCATTTCAGCCAAAGATGGTTGCTACACCGTTATCTTCCAAGGCCTGGCAGTTTCCAGCTCCCCACCCCCACTTCATGAATAGTTACTTGTAAACAAAGCATTAATGACATCAGTCGAAAAAACCCTTCTAACTTGTTACATTGCAGTGTTTCACCTTTGCACTCTGGCAGGAGCATAATTAATTTGCCTTCATTACGCTTCCACTCTCACAGTGCTGAGTCGTTATAATAATTACATTCATGCATCTCCTTACAGCTGCTGATAATAAGAAAGCAGAGCTGTTAATTAACAGCTGCTGAGGGGTGGGGATATAATGTTGAGTTAAATTCTTCCCTCCTCCTGGTGGAGAATACCAACTAGCCTATGCATGTTTCTGCCATTTCAATAACCTATCAACAGAAAATGAGTGCTAGTTCTCAAGATTGAAAACAAACAAAAAACTTTGCTTATTATATCTGCATCATCTACCATACTAATTAAGATGAAAAGAGAGGACTGCTTATGTTCCAGTACTCCAGTATATGCCAGCCACCCCCCCCCATTGTACATTAACTTGAGTACCAAAGCAGTTTGCGGTGTCAAAAGCTGTTAAGAAAAAAAGGGGATACTAAACTATATGGCACAGAGGACATAACCATAAGAAAATGGAAAACATACACCAAACAAGTACAACGTCCAATATGAGTTGTCTAGAGTGTTCAGGGTTAAGTCTCACTGCGAGTGTGGTAACTAGAAGCCATACTAGATAGAGGAGTAAATAAGCAAGAAGAAACCAACAGTCGGAAGATAATTTTGCTACTTAATCCAATCTTTAAGTCTCTTCTCCTCATTCCTTCAGCAAGTCTGCTTTCTGCTTTATTACTATCTTAAACACCTTTATTGCATTATCACTTGTGACATAGGAAAACTTACAGTTTGATATAACAGTTTTAACAAGTTCACATTTACAAACATTGTACATAAGTTCATAGGTAGGTACTAGGCAATTGGCCCTAGGGCCTATACAAGCCTAGCCAAAAAGGTACCCTAGCTTTCGCCACCCAAGAAAATTGTTCTCCTGTGCACCTGTCAAGCAGAGCCACAGAAGTGATACCCGGGGTGAATTTCCTATTTCCCATCCAAGGAGGAGCTCTGTTTGACATGGATAGGTAGTCTGTTCCAAGGTATGGGAAGTCTTTGGGACAGGAAGCTATCCCTCCAGCATGTTCTGTTTATTGTGGTGACAAGGTTTAGGTCCCTAGAGCATGTAGCTCGGAGGGATTGAGATTTCTTTAAGTGGAGCATGTCCAACAGCTCTGAGTTTGACATAGCTTTGTATGTTAGGCAGAGATCGCCTCTGAGTAGGTGATATGCGACGGAGTAAAGCTGGAGTTTTTTGAGACGGTCTATGTAGGGCATCTGTTTGAGGCCAGTAATCCTCTTTGTGAGGTATTTCTGCAGCCTTTCCAGTTGTTGTAGCTGTCTTGTGAGGTACATACCAAAAGGGGTGTTGTACTCTATAATGGGTCTAAATAGTGATGAGTAGAGGGGAATGATGACCTCTTTTTTTCTGGAAGAGAAATCTTTTGTGATGAGGTGTGCCACGTAGAAGGAGTTCCTGACCAATGTGGTGATGTGATTATCAAAGGAGAGACTACTGTCCACCTGTATCCCAAGGTCTCTTATCACACTTTCAGTGTTAAGTAGACTACCACCTATGTGGTAGTTCATGGGTACAGAGTTTTTACCAAAGAGGATGACCATGCACTTTTTGACATTGAGTTTGAGGCCATGGCTTTGACACCAGGCATCTGTCTCAGTGAGACTCTTTTTTTGTAGGATGTCCACATCGTTAGGAGTTTCGATTATGGCTCCTAATTTGCAGTCATCTGCGAACTTAGTTAGCCAAAGACCTTCTGTGTTAGCCTGTACATCAGAGAAGTAGATAACCAAACAGGAGAGGACCCAGAACAGAACCCTGTGGTACTCCACTTGTCACTGGTCTGAAGTCTGATTTTGGAGTCTGTTACTTTCACAGTGTGAGTTCTGTCAGTAAGCCAGTTGGCAACCCATCTTGTGACATAGGGATTTATACCTAGTTTCATGAGTTTATCTATAATTCCAGCGTGAGGGATGGTGTCGAACACCTTGGAGAGTTCTAGATAGGGCTGTGTGAACCACCTTATCCTCATCTATGGCTCTGGTGACTGCTTCAAAGAAGTCTATCAGGTTTAGGAGACATGATCTGCCTTTTACAAACCCGAACTGTGTTGGGTCAAGAGTTTGGAGATCTCCAGTGTCTTTGTTTATGAGTTCCATGATGATATGTTCCATGGCCTTGCAGACCAGGCTCGTCAGGCTAATGGGGTGGTAATTCCTGGGGTCTGTCGTGGTTCCCCCTTTGTGGAGTGGGATAACCATCGTGGTGCGCCATTTAGTGGGCACAAAGCCTGAGGTGAGGCTATGACTGAATATGTTACTTAGGTGGGGTGCCAGTTCATTCTGTAGTTCGTGTAGAAGGCAGCCTGGGATGTTGTTAGGTCCCATGGATGCTGTGTTCTTGGCTTTGGAGAGTGAGGTTTTTACCTGTGAAGCTGTGATTGCAGGAACTTTGCATTCTTCTGGTATAGAGATGGGCCCTTTAGGGGGTGAGGGGGGGGGTAAAGTTAGCACTGAACCTATCTGCCAGGATGTTGGCAATATCAGTTGGTTCTGTATATTTAGTGCCATAGTGCTGTAACTCAAAGCAGATCTGAGTGTTGCCATTGAGATTCTTGACATAGCTATAGAATGCTTTGTGGTTGTCTTTAGAATCAGTGGCAATTTTGTTTTTATAACTAGCTTTGGAGGATTTTATGAGGGATCTCAGCTTCTTACTGAGACTGACCAGGGATTTCCTCCAATCATGGGATTTTACTCTTTTTTGCAACAGTTTCTTTCTTCTAATGTAGAGTTTGTTTATGGCAGAAGACCACCAGATTGACTTCCTTTTTTTGGAGGATAGCGTCTTGGCTCTGTTAGGAATAGCATGATCCATGCACTCGTGTAAGTGATTATAAAGTGCATTTGTGTAGGATCCAGCAGTCATACCTCTATTGTCCATCTGCATGGGTGTCGTGAAGTTTGCCACTTCTGTCTTAAGAAGCGTGAAGTTAGCTTTGGAGAAATTTTTTACGGTTGTTTCCCTAATGGGGGGTGGGGGCGGGATGTAGATGTCTAGGGTGATTAGCTTGTGGTCAGATCTGACCAATGAGGAATTGACCTCTGGTGTGGAACACCGGTCGCTCATTTTGGTGATGACCAGGTTTAGGACATTGCTGCCCCTGGTGGGGGTGTGAATAAGATTATCTAACACGTTGGAATTGATGAGTTTCAGAAAATGTTGAGCAAAAGAGTTGGTACATGAGTAGTTTTCCCAGTTAATGGTGGGTTAGTTGAAATCACCCATTATTAGGGTGTTGGGTTGTACCCTAATATTTTCCAGTGTATCAAGAAAAGAGGAATGGGAATCCTGGGGCATGGTGGGGGTCTGTAGCAAGCTACAATCTGGATTGTGGTCTTGCCCAGAGTTAGTTGAACTTGGATAATCTCGGATGCATTATGCTGAGCAACTAGCTTGGAGGTGTGGATATCCTTAATGAATATGGACACTCCTCCGCCTTTAGTGTTTTGGTCCGGGTTAGGTGGCCGAAAGGTGTGGTATGAATTATAGCCTGGTAATGCAGGGGTGCTCTCTGGAGCTCTGAATCAGGTCTCTGTCACTGCACAGATGTCGATGTTCTCCATTTTAAGGAGTGCCCCGAGTGAGTGCATTTTGAGGTTTAGACTTCTAGCATTGAGTAGCATTACCCTCAGATTTTGCTTGCTTGTACCTGTTATGGTGGTGAATTTGTCATTTGAATCTTGCCTAAAAAAGACACTATAGGGGTGGCAAGAGCCTTTGCCAGTATCCAGAATCCTAAGAGCGATAGGTGCAGGCCATCTCTGGCAAAGCATCGTGGTCTGTTGATCATGTCATCCCAGGCAGACAGACACTGGATTCCCTTAGATTGACACCAGAAGCTTAGCCAATTGTTGAAGTCAATCATTTTGTCCTTGTACTTTAGTATCATTCTGGGTGATGGCAGGATGCTACTCAGGGCTAGGGTCATACCTCCCTGAGCTACAAGATCGGAGAGCTCCTCCATGTCTCTTTTCATGTAGTCCAGGGAGATATGTCTCAGGTCATTCACACCACAATGGACAATGACAGAGTCATATTTGTACTTGTTGTGGCATGACCTGAGTGCGTGCATTATGTGGCGGATCCTGGCACCCGACAGGCAGCTGACATTAACTTTCTCCTTGTTTAACCTGGTGAGTAGAACATCAGTGTGCCTGACTATAGAGTCACCTATGACTAGATTGTTGGGTACATTATGCCTTATGGGCTGTAATTGAGTGGCACAGAGTTTGTGGGCTATGTGTTATTTGGGTTGTGTTGGAGGGTGGAGGTTGCTTGCATTTCTGCTTTGGAGGTCTCAGTTGTTTGGGCAGATTTTTATTGAGAGCCTCCGCGAATATAGGCATGTATTTTGTGCTTCTATGTGTGTGCTTTGGTGGTGTCGGTTTTGAAGGACTATGTGATGAGTGTGGTGTGGTGCATGTCTTTACCTTCTTCTCTTGACTGTCTAGTCCAGTCTTCGGTGAAGAGAACTTTGCTTCCAGTTTGGCTATATAAGTGCATCTCTCACAGGTTGTAGTGTTGGGTGGTAGGAGGAGAGGGTTGTCTGTGTACATGAGCCAATTGCTGCATTGCCCCAAGATGCCCATATTCATCAGGTAGACAGGAGAAAACACCAGGAGCTGACCTTTAGACATGCCTGGATAGGTACTAAAAACTGTTTTCCTCTAGACAAGTGAGGAAAGTTTAGTGCTGTAGTAATTTGTATCTTATTTAGTGCTTACAACAAGTTCTGAACAAGTGCTGATTTCAAAGAAACAGATTTGAATGCTAAAACTAAAAAGCTGGCTAGTTGCAAGGGAAAATTTGTAGAGCAGACTTTATGGCACCAGGAATAATTTAACCCTAGTTGGGGGGGGGGGGGGGCTCAGTAGTTTACAAACAGTCCTGGATACAGCAAATCTGTATCTAGATTACATTTGTTACAGGAAAGGGGGGAAACAAGCTTAGAATTTTTTTTTCCAGTAAAGTGGAAATGGAGAAAGCTGGAACAGAACTTAATTCAAGGTTAAGAATCTGAGTGGGTTGGCCTTCACAAATGTTCTCTGTTAGATTGAATAAACTAATGACACTAGACTGGGAGGAGTGTCAAAGATCAAATATACAGTATGGGCGGGCAACTGCAAAGCCACCAATTATAAGAACACCACAACAATAGGGAGGCTGTGTGGGAAACTATTATAGCTCCTGCCTGTAGCCACTAAATGAAAGTTTTAAACAGATCAAGGAGCAAGCAGACTCTAGAGAATGCTTTTAACTGCAAACAGAATAGACTAGAACACAGAAACCTCAAAATAAAAATCAAAAATGGTCAGAAAAGTATGGATAGAGCACTCACAAACAGAAAATACAACTCTCAGTATGAAAAAGCAGTTTACAGTTAAGTAATTCAGTAAACATGCAGTTAGAGTAATGAAACAGTATCTAGCAATGAAAAATACAGGTAAAACAGTATAGGACAGTACATAAATGCAATGAAACAGTAAAAAAAAGCTTTATAACAGTGCAAAATGTAGTAGATTAACTGTGTAGCACAATTATAAGTGTTAAGTGCAATTCAATGAAGTAAATGTAATTTTAAGGAATTTCTGCTTAGTTTCAGTAATGAATTGCCATCCACAGCCTGATAAATACAAGTATACATTGTTATAATATTATATCATCTAGACAACATTACATAAAATATTAATTTCCTGCCTTCCCTTAAACTTCATTCCTCCTCAAAACATTTTTGCTGGTATTTTTCCCACATTTTTTTCCCATGTAATTTACTCCTACCTTTTTCTAAACATCCAATTTTTTGTTGTTTTATCTCTGTTAATTATTCACTACTTTATTTAAAGGGGATCCAGTGTCTGTCAGCCTGGGATGACATGCTCGACAAGCCACATTGCTGTGCTAGGGACGGCTTGCACCTGTCACCCCTGGGCTTTCGAATACTGGCCTAAGGCTCTTGCCACCCCATAGTGCCTTTTTTAGGCAAGGCTCAAAAGACAAACCCACCTCCATAGACAACGCAATGAAAAAATAACTAAGGGTAATGCTGCTCAATGCCAGAAGTCTAAACCTCAAGATGCATGCACTCGAGGCTCTCTTCACTATGGAGAACATCGATATCTGTGCAGTTACAGAAACCTGGTTCAAGGCTCCTGAAAGCACCCCAGCACTACCAGGTTATACTTCATACCATACTTTTCGGCCACAAAACTCGGACCGAACCACAAAAGGAGGGGGAGTATCCATATACATCAAAGATACCCACACCTCCAGGTTAGTAGCACTGCATGAAGTATTGGAGACCATCCATGTGCAACTAACAGTGGGCAAAACTGCCTTTCAGTTTGTAGCCTGCTACAGACCACCCTCCCAAACTCAGGAACCCCACTCGGCTTTCCTGAGAACACTGGAAAATATGAAGGTCTCTCCAAACACCATTATATTGGGTGACTTCAACTACCCAAATATTGACTGGGAAAACTACTCAAGCCCCAACACCCTCGCCCAACGGTTCCTAGAATTTATAAACTCAAATGCTATGGAACAACTGGTCACCACCCCCACAAGAGGGGAAAACATATTGGACCTGGTCATCACCAACATGGGGACTCTGTTCCACACCAGAGGTATACCCCTCATTAGTAAGGTCAGACCATAAATTACTCTCACTGGACATCCATATCCCGTCCCCACCCCCAGCCAAGGAAACCACGGTGAAGAACTTCTCAAAAGCAAACTTCACATTTCTCAAAACCGTGGTGGTATCCTTCAAAGCCCCCTGGCCAGTGGAAAATACGGCTCAAACCGCAGAATCCTTTACAAACGCATTCTATGGACACCTACAGGAATGCATGGATCGTGCTATCCCAAATAAAACCAATACTCACTCCCCAAAAGGCAGGAGACCTGTCTGGTGGACCCCGGCCATAAATAACCTATACAACAGAAGGAGGAAGCTACTACATGATAGAGCAAAATCCCAAAAAGGGAAGGCATCTCTGATCAGTACTACCAAGAAACTACGATCCCTCATAAAATCATCTAAGGCTATCTTCAAAAGAAAAATTGCAGAAGACACTAAATATAATCATAAGGCCTTTTTTAGTTATGTCAGGAACCTGATTGTCAACTCCCAGATATGCTCGGAGTTAGTGCAAAATGACAAAAAATACACTGAACCCACAGACATTACCAACATCCTGGCAGACAGGTTCAGTGCAAATTTCTCCCCCCCCATCCCCCCAAAAAGAGCAAATGTCTATCTCAACAGAGTGTAGCCTCCCTGACATCACAGATGAATAGGTGAGAGCTGCCCTCTCCAAAGCAAAAAACACAGCATCAATGGGACTGGATGGTGTCCCGGGCTGCGTCTTACAGGAGCTTCAAGAAGAACTTAACCCTCACATAAAGTCACTGTTCAATCTCAGTCTTACTATAGGATATGTACCCAAGGAATGGCGTACAGCAACAGTGGTCCTGCTCCACAAAGGTGGTGCCACAACAGACCCCGGAAACTATCGCCCTATAAGCCTGACTAGCCTGGTCTGCAAAGCTATGGAGCGTATCATCATGGAACTCATAAACAAAGACATTGGGAACCTCCAGACACTGGATCCTACCCAATTCGGCTTTGTTAAGGGCAGATCTTGCCTCTTGAACCTGGTTGAGTTCTTTGAAACAGTTACCAGGGCCATAGACGAAGGGAAGGTAGTCCACACAGCCTTCCTGGACCTCACAAAAGCCTTCAACACAATACCCCACTCTGGCATCATAAATAAGCTCACCAGCTTAAATATCGACCCCTATGTCACAAGATGGGTTGCAAACTGGCTCAGGGATAGAACCCACATGGTCAGAATTGCAGGTGCCATGTCAGACTCTAAACCAGTTACAAGTGGTGTCTCACAAGGCTCAGTCCTGAGACCTCTCTTGTTCGGTATATATTTCTCTGAGGTACAGGCTAACACGGGAGGACTGTGGCTGACCAAGTTCACAGATGACTGCAAACTGGGTGCCATAATCGACTCTCCAGCTGACACAAGCATCCTCCAAAACGGTCTCACAAAGACGGATAACTGGTGCCAGAACCATGGCCTAAAGCTAAATGCCAAAAAAGGCATAGTCATCCCCTTTGGGAAAAACGAAGTGCCCACAAATTACCACATAGGTGGTAATCAGTTAAGTATGGAAGAAGTAATTAGGGATTTGGGGACCCAAGTAAATAGTAATCTCTCCTTTGACAATCACGTTGCCAAAGTGGTTAGAAAGACCTTCTATATAGCCCACCTTATCACGAAAGGTTTCACATCTAGATCAAGAGAGGTCATTGTGCCCCTGTACTCATCACTCATCAGGCCCATGATTGAATACAATGCCCCATTTGGGATGTACCTTACCCGACACCTGCAGCAACTGGAAAGACCCCAAAAGTACCTCACTGAGAGGATCAAGGGACTCAAACAGATGCCCTATGCAGTTCGGCTAAAAAAGCTCCAGCTCTACTTAGTTGCCTACCGCCTACTCAGAGGCGATCTGTGCCTGACGTATAAAGCCATGTCCAACCCAGAATTAATGGACATGCTCCACCTCAAGAAATCCAAATCCCTTAAAGCTACACACTCCAGGGACTTAAACCTCAGCACAGAAATAAATTAGACATGCTGGGGGGACAGACTTATATCCCAGAGGCTCCCCTCACTCTGGAACAAAATCCCAGTCCAAGTTAGGCAGAGCCCCTCACTGACCCTCTTCAAGAGAAATCTTGACGAGTGGATGGGCGATCGTAAGTTTACCCTGGGGATCTCTTCTGTGTCCCTGCTAGACAGAGGAACAGTAAACTAACCTTAAAAGGGCTATCTTCTGTGACCTACTATTCAAAGGCACAGTCTACTAATCTAAAAGGGTGGCGAAAGCCGAACACACTCTGGCTAGGCTTATAAATGCCCTAGGGCAGCTAGCCTAGTATCAACCTATGAACCCAAGTATAGTTGGTTTAGATTTTGAGTTCCATTTAATAGTAATGGCTTTTTTTGGTAGCCACTAGAAATAAACTTGACAAGGCCTTACTATGTCTACGCAATTCAGATCCCCTGTTCAGAAAAAAATAATTTCCATAGTTGCACTCATTTGCTCACCCAGTATTCCCAATAGTGTACTCTGTAGGGGAATTTTAAAAGTCTGCCACCTCATTACACTCCCTTCCTCATCACACCTCCAAGATTTGCCAACTACTGGAGGAAATATTCTTTGGAGCCTGCTTGGAGTATAAAAGTATTTATGCAAGCACTTTCATGCAAAATCCTAAATCGTGTAGACTTTGTTTCATATTTGGGAGCAATACATGTAGTACAGAATATAAGCCTCGGTGGTGCAGCAGTAGCGTTGTCACCTCACAGCAAGAGGTTCTCCCATTCGATTCTTGGCTGAAGCGCCTTCTGTGTGGAGTCTGCATGTCCTCCCCGTGGTCGAGTAGCATTTGAAAGACATGTGTGAATGGGCGTGTCTTCATTGAAAGTTGGGCGTCTAGCTGGCACCTCGGCACCATAAAAATCTACTGCCAATCATCAGCAGACTGGAGTTCCACTGTGACGACCCCTAACCGGGAAAAGCCGAAAGAAAAGCAACAACAACATGTAGTACAGAATATGTTGTGAATGGGGGGACATTGGGCAATTACCTGCAAAGCGTGCACCTGGGGTTTGCTGCTCATCCCTCCCCTGCACCTCGGCCAGTTGAGACCGTTTACCAGTAGCATAATACCCACTGTTGTTTTATAGCCTTCAGAGCTTCCTCTAGTTCGTCATACATGTGTGTTCCCCCTATAAGTATAGACTTAATAGTGGCTGGGTAAAGCATCTGAAATGTTATTCCTATTTCTCAACAGGAATAAATGATGTCCTCCTTCACTAGGTTGCTGCTGAGAAGTCCAGCTCCACAAATACCTGTGTAGCCCCTGCCAGGCTGCCAAAGCTTAAAAAGCACGGTTTCTTTCAAACAGAATGTGGAGTACCTAACTAATATATGTCTTGCCTTTCTAACAGAGCTCTGCTGAGGGATTGTGAGGTGTTCTCTTTCCCGGAGGATTTCTGATTCCGGGAGCAGTGTCAATTCTGCTAGCTTAGCTTGCATAAAAGCCATGCAGTTTCTTTTCTCAGAGCCCACCAGAACACCACTGAATCCTAGCATTTGTATGCCTTGCGCAGTCAAGATCTGCAAGTGCTGTATCCATTAAATTCAACCTTGCTTGCAGTTATCCGTATTGGTTTTAAAATGTTTATTTTCAGAGATGAATGACTGGATAGCATGTGTGTGTTCATTGACTGCTTCTTCTATTTCCTTTACTTGAGAGTCTGTGTTCTGCATATAACTGTCTATCCTGGCATTTAACTTTTGCATCTCCTGGAAGATAGTGATGAGAGTAACCTCAGACTTAGTGAGCCATTGATTCTCAATCTGTCTGTCCATGTCGGTGTTCTTCATGCGTTTTACTGTGGGTTTGTGGATCATCTTTCAGCAGAAGTAGACAGTCTTTTTTTTTTAATTTTTTAGTCATATGCAAACTTGTTGTGAATCGGTAATTATCACAGAAAACATCTGTGATTATAATTGCAGACATATAGGATGAAATATCAGTCACAAATCACAGATAACACTTTTTGACCATAAGTAGTGGAAACTGAAATTTGTATCTTCTTAGCATACCGGCACCATACTGGAAGTTCCCACTTTATGTCCCTTGACCCAAGCCAGTTTGCATTTGTGAAAGGTAGATAAGACTTGCTTAACTGAGCCAACATCTTTGACAGTCATCAAAGCACTACATGAAGGCAGTCTGTATACATAACATATCTAGATTTGGCAAAAGCTTGCAGTACTATGCCACATTCAGGAATCACATAAATAACCCAATAAAAGGTAACCATTATGTTATCTGCTGGATAGCAATCTAATTCAGACAGAAGGCACATAGTCTGTCTACAAAGAGGCTCATCACTTAGAGGTGTTAAGACATAACTCTGTGCTGGAATTGCTACTATCTGTCATATGGGCTTTGTATTAAAACAGTACCCCACTGGCATTTCTGGGCAGAAATGGGCGTGCCCAAGTTGATTGACAGGGTAGTGACTTGGCACGGTAATTATGGCTGATTGATAAGCCATGCTGACTTGCAAATGACATCTTCAATATTCATTATGTGACCATACTGTGTCGTTCTGAACAAACGGTCATTCTAAGGGAGTTATTCTGTATATATTTTTGTCTTTTTATTAACACATGTAAGGACAGTCTCCGTTATTAGCCGGGATGAAGCTGAGTATCTATGCAGTATGGACAATCAGACGTTTTGCTGCCCACAGTGTTACACATTGTACAGTAATTGCTTTTGCAGGGGAGCAAGCCCCTGCACCCCCGTGTGTCTTTAGTATATTTTTCTACAGTAATTGCTTTATAAGTTGCATAAAGTTACTTCATACTGGTGATAAATGTTCGGATAAGGTTATTGTAGAAGTTTTTTACCGGATGCGCTGGTGACGTGAAAGAAAAAAACACTTTGAATAGTCTGTGCGTTCATAGAATCCTGGTGCAGTTTGGTCATTTTCCAACACCCATTTTGGCTCTTTAGCCGTGATTATCTTATCTAGTTATTTTTAGCATTATTTTAGATCTATGTTTTTGATTTCTGCGGATAAAAAGAGTTTGAAAAAAGCAGAGCATGCTTCCCTTTCTTCCCCTAAGAATGTATACTAGGACTTCTGTGGGGTCAGTCTTAAGTCTGTTTCTAATCTATTTTTTTGCTCTGCAGCCTTTCTAAAACATATTTGCCACATGTCTCATAGAGGAGTGAAACATATTTCCCACATATCTCAGAGGAGTTATGAATACCCCTAACTAAGCACAAATTTACAAAGAGCCTGTTTGCCCATGAAAAGTTACATCAGTGTGCGGATTCCAGTATTTAGAATGAACTACAAAGTTTTGAATATTCATTTTGGTGAATAAGAAGTTATGTTTATATAGACGTACAATAACAATAAACATCATGCACAGGGTGTTGGGCGTTCCTTGCTGTTGCACATCTGGTTTGGGTACTGATCTTATACAAAACCGGCATATGCTTCACTGATATCATGGCCAGTGTCTGTGGCCTTTGATTGACCAGAATTGCATTTGAGTGCAAGCTTGGAGCCATCATAAGCTCTTCTGAAGACACCCACATCCTCTAAGTAGGCCTAACCTATACAAAACCTATGGTGCCCAGGCCATGGTCTAAAATTAAATACCAAAAGGTATGCACATAGACAACACCCCTGTTAATACAGATACCATCTTAAGGAATTTGGTATATTCGTATGTCACTCTTCCTTTATAGAATCTATTGCCCCCCCCCCCTTTGGCATGTATGTATCCAAACAGATCATCCAACTTGAGAAACTACTTCCTTACTGACAGAATCTCATGTTTCAACTGGCTTCACTTTGCAGAACACTTAAAAGCTCTTATCTTTTTTCTCTGTCTTCTACAGATTCCTGTAAGAATCTGCAAGGGGTTGAGGGCTGGTGTAAGGGTGTTAGGCAGTGGCAAAATAGTTAAGGTGTTTACCTCAAAGACGCAAGGTACAGGGTTTGATTCTAAGTTTGGGAAGTTTAGCTAGGCCTAAAAAGGTCTCCCTGGGTTGTTAGGCCAGTAATCACCTATCAACCTACAGGGTGACCTATTCCTGGTGTAAAAGGCAAAAAATAGCCTGGCCTTGCTTGACCTTTATACATGTTTGCAAAACCAGTAACACTGCAAATAACCACACTAGAAAGCTGAACCTTTATTATGACATAAACAGAATGTGCTGGCATGACAGCTTATCTCACCCAGATAATCCAGAAAATCCCCCTTCCTCTGGTATACAAATGGAATATCTCCTTAACCCCCTTCAAAGTCAAGCCTGGGTTAGTGTATGGGAAACTGTAAGTCTCCCTCCCCCACCCCCTAAGAACTAACCCCACAGTCTCTTGTGGAAAGCAACATATACTTGGATTTATAGTGACTAGGCTCCAAATGGTCTACCTGATTGACCTAGTGTGTACCTATGAGCCTGAGAACATGTAAGTGAGCTGGACTAAATGGGGCCCATTTTCAGTCATGACCTAGTAGTAGCATAAATAAGCAAATAAACAAAAAAAAAACAGCATTGCGTATAATCCTGAATATAAGACAGTGCTTTACACAGATAAGCAATAGCATTACATTTCCTAAAACAGCAGTATGAGCTTCTCCAATAGCAGACCTGTAATGTTTGTCAATACAATAGTGGAGTAAGGTTCATATTCATATATAATTGCTAGGCATGCAGTCCAGCAGACTACTGAAAAGCCTTACCCAGTTTCCTGATTGCTGCAAAGAATTGTCTGGTTAAGTGATTTACTTAAGGTCACACAGAAAGGGAGGCTAAGGGAATCAAACCCTGTACCAGACGAAGCAACACATTGAGAATGTAAGAAGCTGCACCAGTGCAAATCCATTGTGCCTTATACAATAGTGCTTTCAACAGTTTGCCTTGTAAACTGTCACTAATTGAAAGAGGCAGTTTTAAGGGATATGCGTAACCAACCTGCATTTCTAAGGATGATATAGTGATGCAACTTTTAGATGAGCAGGTAAGGAACCTGCATATTTTGTATTGAGCATTCCTGTAGTCTTTGTAAATTGTAGATGAAAGCTGTTGCTGTAATAAGAAGTATGTATTAAAATGTGAAAGCAGAACTCTTTTTGTCAAGTGTTAGTTCTGCCTCATTGGTTAGAGGATCCGTAACACTGGCAAGTGATTAATAGGATGCAAGTTTTATGTATGAAATTTTATTTGTGATTAGCAAACTGAAGCATTTGTAAATGTGTACAGGTTTTAGTCATTTTACATTTAATTCAGTGACTCTGCACACATTTTGAGCATGGTAATGTGATTTTTGTCTTGGATAGCATGCATTTGGTCTTGGTTAAATTGATAGTTGTTGTACCTCTTGCACAGCTGAGTCAAATGGCTGTTTTGTGTTTTGCTCATCTTAAATAGGGAATTACTATCTGCCCAGATAACCATGTCACCAGGTTGCCATAGCATGACAATATTGTGAAGAGTTATTACAAGTAAGTTAATAAACATGATGAACGGTAGAGAGCCAGGGACAGATCTGTTGGACCCCAGATCTGACTGCTGCATGAGACATGGAAGAATCTAGTGCTTATACGGTTAAAATAAAGTGGCATGTTAGTTAAGCCAGAAAGTGATGGATCGTTTCGGAGTGACTTGCATGGTTAAATTGAAGGCCTTTCATAATTCGAGCACAGCACCAGTAAGATGTCTTTACATTTACTGCTGCAGTATTCCTTACTAATGGGATTCCCTGCCATGAAGCCCTCCGTCCGGCCAGTTTACAAAAGATTTCCATTGCTTTAAGGTACGTTGGACGTCACCTGCTGACTCCTTGAGTAAAGTGGGGCATAAAGGTGACATTCAGGCGTACCATCCTCAGAACTTTTTTGCTGCCAGTCCGGATGCTGTTTTAACTACAGTCTGTTGCATACGTCCGTTTTTCTGTTTATTGGCTTTTCTGTGCTTACTCCTGTTTGCAGGAGTCCTCACAGTTGCAGATAAATACCCAGTTGGGTTTTTGGTTACCTTTTCTGTTTGTTTAGTGCTGTTTGGAGTTAATGTTATCCAGGAAGAGTAAATGCCAGTGTGGGAGACTGATTCCCCATAAAGACCGTCACGATAAGTGTCTTTTTTTTGCCTTGGTACTGCTCACGACCATACGTCTTGTTCAATTTGTCAGGCATTTGTCCCCAAAATTCTTCGTAGTAAGCTTTCTTCCCTTTTCTTGTACCTTGAGAACCAGCGACTTAAGCTTCTTGCTGCAGCTACTATGGATGGAACTTCCTGCCCTGAGGGTTTGCCATCTGGGAAGAAGAAGGTGCATAAGGTAAGGCTGGAATCTCCCCCTGTCCAACCGCTGCCGGGTGTTTCTCCTGAGCTTATTATGCACCCGGGGGCTCACCAGGTTGTTTTGTCAGATTCTTCTACTGTGTTTGGGTTGGAGGCCGGTGAGGATCTGGCAGGCAGCACATCTCACGAGGCTTTGCAGGTGTCCATTTTGGGCATTCAGAGGGAACCACAGTTGACTGTCTCTGAGGGCTCTAATGGAGTTCTGCAGTTTCTCTTTCAGGAAGAGGTTTTACTGCAGTTGGGGAATGCCGTCCTGTGTCTGGGCCTTTTCAGTTTTCCAGGATGGCTGTCCCTTTGAAGAAGAAAAAGAAAGCAAACCATGTCTCTTCTGCCCCTAGGGATCCACGAACAATTGCCCATCATTGGCTTGTCACTGGGAATCTCACACAGTGTCAGTCATACCACTGTCTTATGTGACACATGTCCAGTCAGGGATGCGATGGCAGTAACACAACACTATCATCATGTACTGTCTGCAATCCCCACACCATTCTTCTGCTGTGCACAGAAGTGTGTTCAGTGTGTAACACAGGAAACAAATGGTTGTACACACTGACCTGTTTACAGATGGCCCTACAGATGGGGTTCCCTCATGAACAGAGTACTGTCATGTCTGTATTTTAACATGCAGAATAGCCATTACCACACACTTTATAAACAGACAGTAGTCTCAATGCAGCATAGCTACATTTTCATGCTGTAGTTGTGTGGCACATCACCCTCCTGTCATTAGGCTATTTCCCACTGTTGAAAATGGTTGAGGTGCATCCATATATCATCTGCGATGCCGTGTCAGAACACCACATCCATGTACCACTCACAGCAACTGTCATGGCCAGGTAACATCTTTCCCTAGATAGTGTACTGTGTTTATCATGCAGATGGCTATGGGAACACCATCACAGCTGTGCCACATGCAATCAGCTAGAGGAGGACTGCAGTAGGTGCAGAGCCCATCACCTGACCATTTCCATCTGTTACAATACACATGCTGCTGCTGTGCAGGTGTACACCTTCACATCCACCAGAGAGTGTGTGTGCAGGACAGGCAATGTACACCAGGGAATGTACACCAGGGAAGGGCTTGGAGACTTCACCATAATCTGCCACATGCTGAATAGTACAGGGTCAAACCCCTGACTTCTCATTACTATTACATGTGCATGACGTTACTACATGTGCCACAGAGGCGGCATGTTGCAGTGCTGTAAGAACATGTGTGTAGGTGTGTGAGTGCCATCTGCAACATATATAGTAGACATACATTAGGTTTGGCACACGTCAGTCCACGTGAACGGATGCCATTGTCACCACAACCACACTCTAATGGACATGCATTGACACCTTTGCCAGGGCGGCAAATACATAATGTAACTACTTAGTTTGCCACACAGCAGTAATGCACAGGACCACATGCACCACAGGGGATATCTGGAGGTACAATGGGCTAGGCCATGTGAAAGTGCTTGACAACTGTTGGTATGCCAATGAGGTTTATACTGGGAATGACTGTGGTTGGGAGCATCACAACCCACATGCAGACACAGGGTGCCAGTACTGTCATGCAGGTATGCATTGCTGCATGGGTGTGTAGTGTTTGGCTGTACAAGATGGCTGTACATGGCTGGGTGAGGGGTAATCCTTGCCATTACGTCACCCGACAATGGTGTGCAGTGCAGGGGTGTAGTGTTTGCAATGTCCCACACAGATGGGTACTGCAATATCTGGCCTGACATCCTGGTTACCAATGTGTAGGGCCATAGCTTTGCAATGCATGCGATATCTGTGTTTGATAGACCTTCACATGGACATTGCCTGGGATGTGCATGTCCCACAATACTGTACAGTGACATGTACAGGTGTTCCTGGTTTGGCAGACACATGTAGTGTACACAGCCTGTTATACCCCGATATGCCAATACTGGCCTGGTGTGGCGAAACCTACTTACAGTGAGCAGGTTGCCCTGCACCTGCATGTATAGAATGGACAGGTATTCCGTGGTGTCAGTGGCGTGGGTCCATACAGGGTACATGTGTACAGCATTGTCTGGTCTTAGTAGATCACATATGATGGCACCACATGTGTTGCAGCCATTCAGTGTGGAACATAGTGAAGGCACAATGTCTGCATATATGTGCCAATTATACCACTGTACAGGGTGCCATGTCCTCTGCAGGCCGCTGCGGTCACACCATGCCTACTCTCTGTCCTCAATGTGCATGTTACTAGTAACATAGTGGGATAGCCTAGGCAAGGTTGTATGTGCATGGCACATGGGTGCAGGACATATACCGGGAACTAGTAGGGCTGCATACTTAGTTCACCAGCTCTTTTGCCAGATGTATGGGTATGGTTTGCCAACTCAGTGCCGTGGTTGACTGACAGCTGTACTCCTCGTGAGGTGGCCAATGTGTCATAAGACTGATATTATATAGGAAAACTACAAAACCCGCTCCCAAACATGTCCAATGGTAAGACAATCACGGCCACCTCTACACAGGCTCTGACAGACAAACACACACTTGCCATTTCCTGTATACAAACCCCTACCATATCACACTGCAGCAACATGCATTTAGGGCACTAGCTACAGCGAATACTACAAAGCACTGTACTTGTCTCATGCAAGCAGACACACACACACACACACACACACACACACACACACTTGGCATGTCTGGGATTAGATCACCGACTTAACTACTTTACTACACTACAGCATTACACAGTTACAGAACGCGCTACCGAGATTACTGGGACACAGCATTCCCAGAGGTGTATTTGTGGATGGGTGAAATCATCGGCCTTGCTAACGGTTGGTATAAGAAATGTATGGAGTTTGAGCAGTATAAAGGCATTAATCAGTCCTCAGGCAGACGGGGAGGCACACATGCGTACACACACACACACACACACACACACACACACACACACACACACTGCAAGTGTGGTACTAGAACACCTACCTAACTACTTTATTACACTACAGCATTACGCAGTTACAGAATGCACTACCGTGATTACTGGGACACAGCACTCCCAGAGGTGTGTTTTGTAGATGGGTGACATCATTGGCCTTGCTAACGGTGGGTATAAGAAATGTATGGAGTGTGAGCAGTATAAAGGTATTACTCAGTCCTCAGGCAAATGGGGAGACACACACACACATGGCAAGTGTGGGAGTAGAACTCCGACCTAACTACTTTATTACTCTACAGCATTATGCAATTACAGAATACGCTACCGAGATTACTGGGACACAGCCCTCCCAGAGGTGTATTTGTAGATGGGTGACATCATCAGCCTTGCTAACAGTGGGTATAAGAAATGTATGGAGTGTGGCCAGTCTAAAAGCAATTTAGAGTCCACCGGCAAACTGGGACAGACATACACACACACGCCAGTATGTATGGAACACCTGCCTATTTACAGATTACTATTACAATACTGCATATATTTGAATTGCGCCACACAGACTACACATGTCAAGGCTATCATTATGACCGTCTGGGAATGCGGACATCAACAGGGATGCTGGCAGTTAAGATGTACATACCTGTGAACCTGTGTATTTAAAGTATGAATCCATCCTGACCTGGAATATGCCCATCTGTGGAATGGATGACTACTACCACTATACAGGGTTACAATGGCCATGCCCATACACAGAGGCACATAACCAACACAATGTGTCTGGGCATGCTCACACAGTAGCATAGGGGGCATGCTCACACACTTAGTAGCACAGGGCTGGTCGGAATGCACTACTATGTGTCCATCTACACAAGGATATACTGGGCATGCACATATAGCACAGGTCTGTGTGGGATGCACTCTGATGCTAAACACGGAGGGCCACAGTGGCCATGCTATTACAGGTAGACATAAAGAACACATTGTAATGGGCTCTGGTGTTGGTAATTGTCATTGTTAGTGGGCACGCTGCTCTACATATATTTGACACCGGTCTTTTACAAATTAGCTGTCATTCTGGGATGACGTGGTTGACAGGCAGGCCTTTGTCACATGTGACATGCATCCATGATACAAGGGAGTGTGGATATTACCCAAGTCACATCCGCCCACACAGTGCCATTCCAAGGCAAATGTCCCAAACACCATTTAACTCCCATACACCTACAGGACAACTGCATTGTTTTCTCATGATAACCAGTGCTAGATGTGTAGCGTCCATATTCACAGCTGGCCACTGTAGATCCAACAATGGGGATTACTGACATCTGTGCAGTGAGGAACACCTGGCTGATGTCTCTGTAGTGCACAATAGCACTACCACCATATACCTCAGAACCTAGCACTACCACCATATACCTCAGAACCAGACATGTGGGCCATAACACAGGTATGGACCGCTCCAGGTGGTGTACCCACATACATAAAGGCTACTCACATGTACTGACTGGTCCCCTCATGAAAGGCATCATAGATGAGCCATGTGCAGGACACAGTGTCACATGCTGCATTCTAGGATGTAAACTGCAGACACCACTGTGCCCTCGGACCACCACCACGCAACTATACATGTATGACAGACGAGTACGCCACCATGTGATCCTTGACCTATGTACTGTACTAAGCTTTATGTCAACTGTAAACAGTACACATGTACTGACACAGTTGCATCATGTGTTATGCAATGCAATGATACCACTGTCTGTGACCAGGTCAGCTGTACACATACCAAGGACCCTCACTACTGTCCACCATTAGCAGATGTCTGCTGCTGTACACCAGTACACACCCTCATATATGGATATGACATACATGTACCTGCCCTGGGTATGTACATGCCACACACACAACATACTTGTAAGTAGCAATACTGTTGTAGTCCTTTGTGCAAACAGGTAGCTACAGCCATTACACACATGCACATGGAATGTAGGTCCATGGCTGCTGAATGCTAACAGTACATAAGGTGTAATATCAATGTTGACAGAGGTAACATCCCCTCTGTACTGGTCACCCATAATATCATACAACAGTCCATGTGTCATGTATGTTATTACACATATCCATCAATTGCAATGCCTACAAACATGACCAAATGTCAGGATAGTAGAACCTACACACCTGTACACATAATGTTGTGTGTTCAGATAACATGTGTGTGCAGTTACTGATGTATGCAGGTGGCGTGTATCCTAGTACATCATGCAGCTGCAATGCAGCCTCAACATTGCCAACTGTATATGGTGATATGCTGAACGTACAGAAAGATGTACCACAGGTATGGACAGATGTGTTGAAATAACTAAGTGGCAGGGCATCTTTGCTGATGGAATTTTGCTGTGGACAGGTCACAGGTGTGTCACAAGCGGTCCTACAATACCCTGTGTAACCGGTAATTAATGGTTTCATTAATTGAAGGACATAACACACAACTTAGACAGTGGTCAGGGTGATAGCGAAGGTAAATCACTTGACACCTGTTAATAGATATGATGTCCCTAGTGCATATATCAGCACTGTTGTCACAGGAAGCGTCAGTACAGTTTGTAAGGCGTGCATTACTGCTGTACATCTGACATACATAACATGAGCTAGGCAGGTCTGAGATTCACAGTACTGGCATGTGTGGTTGTGTGTGCGTCCATATTTGTCACGTATTGTGGGGAATGCATCTCAGTTGTTACTCTCCTGTACACTAGTGTACATATCTGTACAGACTGCAATGTATAAAGCAGGAAATAGGCAGGGGCATGTATCTCACACACGTGAGGAATCTGTATGTGCATGACATAGGTGTATTAATTATTGAATGCCACACTGTGTGTATGTAGGGCTGAGTGGTCCCTGGGGTGAGGATGTATGTTACCATACTGAACTGATGAGTCCCCTCCCACCATCCAGGCGATGCATTCAACTATCCGTGTTGATGTCCCTGATCTTAGGCCATATTGACTACCTGTACATGTGTATTCTCTGTGATGCGTCATGTAGGTGCACAGTACTGTAATGATGATTTGCACATAGGCAGGGCTCCTAATGCCACCAGTAGCAAGTGTGTGCGAGTGTGTGTTACTGTGTCAGTGAAGCTGTGTGTGTGTGTGTGTGTGTGTGTGTGTGTGTGTGTGTGTGTGTGTGTGTGTGTGTGTTTTACAGTGTCACTGAATACATGTGTGTCAATACCTGAGTGTGTGGGTGCAGTTGTGTGTTGGCATCCTGTCATGGGAACATGTTTTACTGATTCCCATTGAGGCATCACACTTCCCACTGGCCTCTACCCTTGTAATCAGCTAGACCACTCTCTTACCTCACCACTCCATTTAACTGTACCTGTGATGTCACCCATTATGGATGTCACGTCTGTGGCCACAGTAGCTTAATACACAGCTATCATGTTATTGGAATGGTAGACGAGTTTGTAACGTGGAACATTCTCACTGGTATGTGGCAGCTACATGGTGCATGCTAGAATATTCATACATACTTGTGAGTAGTCCACATTGACATATGGGACACAACTGCAAACACTGACATCCACTGGCACGTGCAATTAAATCTGAAGAAGGACAGCAGAACAACATGACCAACATGCATTTACTGTTGTTGCACAAGACGCATACTGTTAACAGTATTGTACACCTGTACTACATGGTATATCTGCTGACTGTCAACAGTCCTCAACATTTGTAAACTACGCATATCATCCTACTCTGTTCACCCTGTGCATGCAACCATATTAGCATGTCCCTGCACT
This sequence comes from Protopterus annectens, assembly GCF_019279795.1. Taxonomy (NCBI): domain Eukaryota; kingdom Metazoa; phylum Chordata; order Ceratodontiformes; family Protopteridae; genus Protopterus; species Protopterus annectens. Next base: position 1,121,437,944 of record NC_056731.1, on the reverse strand, counting down.
GATGGTGTGGATGTCACGGATGCAGCACAGGCATCATCATATGCACAGGGTGTTAATGTTTGCCAGAGGCCTATGCTACACCATTGGATGGCATCATATGTGTGGGTTTGGGCCTTTGATCTAATTGGGCATGTGTGGATGTTATGCATGTGTGTGTTGCGGTGCCCTACATATGTGTCCAGTGTGTGCGTGTATGCCTGCACACAGTTCTCCCATGTGTCTGGCATACACAGGTGTGTTATTGACAGCTGCAGACTGTACAGGTGAGGTTTTAATGTTCACGGTGTCCTGCCATGGACATGTGACCTGTGCCTGCCAGGGGTTGCATGGGCACTACCAGACAGAGGTAGAGATTGGTTACTGTCTGATGTCACTAATCCACTGGAACCGTGTCCCTGTTGGAAACGTCCCCGGCCATGTGCATGTGGCCTGCTGTGTTGTGGTGTGGACAGCACAGCACCAGATGCACTGCTGCTGCTACCGCCACTATGGGAGCGGGCATGTGAGGTAGTTCGTACACGTAGACCTGACACAAGTGATGTAGCAGGCCTACGTCCACGTGCCTGACGCCTCACTCCTACCAGATGTTCTCATGCTACAGTCAACGACTCCAACTATGTCACCCAACCGTGTATCCAAAGCATCAGCAATCTGCTGTTGAGCATTTTATTGCCTGGATTCTGTTGTTTAAAGAATGGACAGCAGCACTCTGTAGCCTCTGATCTGCTCTGTTGCGCCATTCAACACATGCCTGTGCCTCCATTACTGCCTGAAACATGCGTCTGGTGACACCAGCTGCTGTGCTCTGTCACGTGCCTGTGTGGGGCACCACCAGTAGTTTGGCTGACACCATGGTGTGCAGGCACACCTTCCATAGCCCCCACACTTCCTGTTCCAAGCTACCACGTGCCAACTGTCCTTCCTCTATGGCCACTGGTGATGGGGTATATGCAGGTATGGGATCTGTGTGCGGGGATGAGGTGGATATAGATGGAATGGCAACCAATGGAACAGTTTCAGCCTCTTGACAACTCTCCCTGTGACCCAGTCATATGTTCATCATCACTTCTAGAGTCTGTGGGGACACTACCATCTAATGTACCACAGGGGGGCAATGCACCTACATCACCTGTGAGTGCAGACAAGAACTGTACATTTCAATCTATACAATAGACACACACACACATGCATGAGATATGATAGAAGGCATGCAACATGCATATGATACGGCAGATGGCATGCAGTGCAGACAATAATAGTGGTAGTTATCATACATCCCTAGGTTGCACACAACAGCATGCATGTATGATAGCAGGCAGCATGCAAATTACACAATCATAGTAGTGGTTAGCATACATCCCTGTGTTAGACCATGTGGACTAGCACAGGTTAACAGTACACCTGCCTGATGTGTTGCATATGACCTTGAAAATCACATGTAGTATGACATGTGATCTGATGTGTGCAGTGACATGCATATGTCTGCTGATGTGTGCAATGACATGCATACATGTTTAACACAATGGTGTCCTGTCAAATATACAGTGGGGCAATGGTGTACCAATTCATTGTTGTCTGTCCACCCTACAGATATACTGCAAATTTAGCTGATGTGCATGGCCATTGCAGGGAATCATGAGGAGTCTCTAGTGCTATACAGTATGAGTTACAGACAGGGTGCATAGCCATGACTGTGTTCAGATACAATACATATATACTGTGGAATATGACCCACGTCACTGACGTGTATACACACTAAGCCATGATGTGGAAGTTGTGACACAGGTCACTGATGGGTATACGGATGACACCCTTGCACATCTGCAACCATACTGCTGCAGCCTGTCTATTATGGGCAGACATGGAGAACACGTCGGTACACCATGTCCCACATGACATCTGTGTACCACACACACACACACACACACACACACACACACACACACACACACACACACAAGGAGCTAGTATGGCATTTATGTCCATCACCAACAATGGGAATGTACTGTATCTGTGGCCTGATGTGGATACTGTACAAGTAACTGCTGTCATGTTGCAACACCCTCAAGATGTTCAACACATTCTATGTGGTGGATTGATGTTACGCCTACACAAGATGTGCACAGGCCTGTAGGATGTCTAGTGTTCCACATCCTACATTATGAGCATTATACAGAGGCCATGGCCGAACCGTGTGTAGCCATTGTACGACAGGGTATACACACAAGCACAACACTTCTACTGTGTATGTTGCTTCATGTCTCTGGCCATCCTCCATGGCCATGTGTTGTCCAAATTATAGTGATGAGCATTTATTTCACATGTCTGTGTTGTTCCATATGACATATATGCTCCACTGACAACAGGGTTATGCAGATAAAGGGTGGTATGTGGGATATGTTTTCAGGTTAGGTAGGCAGTGTAGCAGCCAGGCCAATAGATGTCATGGACATGTCAAGATAGCACATCACATTGTGTGACATTCATAGCAGGACTATGATCCACACCGGTGAAACCTGTGTGCTGGCCATACTCCAGCCCACTATTTGTATTCACTACATGTGTAGCTCAGATCTGTTGTATGTTCCTAAAGTGAATAGCACTGCCACCATTGTATGCACAGCTGTCAACTCATCTGGCAATAAAGTTTGTGAGGATTCATGTCGGTGAGATGATTCACATAGTTTGCAAGTGTGGCTCATGGATAGTCATTGTGATGCATTGCAAGTCCGACCTGTATATTGTGACAGGACCATACATTATGTGTACATGTTGTGAATGGCCACATGGCAGATAGATTTGTGCATTACGGTTCCTGATAAATAATAATACTCTCACCTGCAATGGGCTGCTGTCACTGTGAAACGCCAGAGGTATCTAAATAGGAGTAACACAGCAGTATGAGCATAATCCACCCCTGTATAATGGCTACAGGGTGCAATGTGCATAACACATACACCAGTACATTAGACTATACTATGGTGTATGCACATGTGTGCATACACAGAGTAGCATACTATAGTATGCGGCATGTGTGTATACATGCCTTGCATATGATGTTACATTACATATTGTACAGTGACACATGCAGCTATAAGGAATATAGTTGTTATAGGTGCAGTACTGACTTACCAGGCAACTCCAGGCTCAGTGGTTGAGAGACAGCCACCTCCTCAATATCGGCTAAGGCTTGTGATTTGGTTCTGTAGGTGTCCCCAGGTTGTCCAGTAGCTCCTCGGTACGTGTGAGTGGGGGCTGGGTTGGTAGTCCACCACCTGTTGCACCTTGTTCCCTGGTGATTGCATTTGCACGCTGTTTCGCCAATCTAATGAGGTCTGTACATTGTCTGCGCACCTGCTGGTATGTGCAGTTGTGGCCACCCACATCATTAACACTCCTGCGAAGTTCCATCCACAGGGCATCCCACTGCTGTGCATCCTGTAGCACATGGCTGAACAGGATGTCGTGATTATCGAGTAGGTATAGGATGAGGGCCTCATCCTCCAAGCTTGTAAAAGGGGGAAGCCTTGCACACAGCATACCTGGAAGACATAATGATGGAGACAGGTCACAGTACCTCAGAGACGTACAGAGCTACAGCTGAACATACATGTGTATCGCACTAATTCAGTTTAAATAGTATTTGCAAACCTACATGACACTGACATGTTTGTGTCACACACATGTGACACTCAATGTTGGGTGGGTATTATCACCGTATGTGTGTGTGTGTGTGTGTGTGTGTGTATGTGTGTCACCTGATTACATTGCTCATACTCCATGTGGTTGCTGTCTTGATGTGGGCATGTCTGTCTGCTTGTATTGGTGTTCCTACCTATCAGCACATGGCTGAATGTGTCCACATTAATGCAGTCTACCTTGATGCAGTTTATATGTCATATATAAGGACTTACACTGCCTTAACAGATATTACCTGTGACCCTGCAGACATGCTCACATAAGGTTGTACATGCATGTGTTCTGCCATACTACACGGCACTGTACAGCAATTCAACATCCTGCCATGTATCACCTGTGTTGCACATGTGATACACATGGGACACTGTCTAGCCAGATGGTATTTGCAGGGATGGATATCAACTATGGCATATACAGTCAGTCAACTAGTGGGCTATATGCCATGGGCCATGTATGTATCTAGGATGAAAGGTTACCTGGCAGTAGCCGACAGGCGGGTCTGTGGGGCCAGGTGGAGCAGTGCCACATTACTGATCTACAGGGTTAATGATACATATACCATGCGGTCATCACGCCATGTCTGAGAGGGGAGCAATGTACCGCTTTGATGAACAGGAATGCATAGTATGGCAGGACTATGTCAAGTGTATGGGACAAGGATCTGTCCAGCATGTGGTAGGTGGATGTCCATGAAGTATGTGTTCGAGATCAGGATGAGTATGTGTAGCATGTCCGACATCACTGGGTTGGACATGGATTTATTCAGGGTATGCATCATGCTACATAGTGGAGATGGGGAATGGGAAGGCTGGTGTAGGCCATCTGCACATGGCCAATACCCCTTAAAGGAAATACGTGATCTGATATGGGTCACTTTGAGTGGTCTGTATGGCTGGACAATGATCTCTATATTCATGAATGGCACCCTGTTATTATTAGGGTTCCCACATATGACTCCCTGATGGGTGTGGTGACATAGCTATCACAGGAAAGACAACTGCCCAGCTGCATCCCTCACACACATGTCCATTATGATGACCGCTGCCTAGGTGGTAGCTCATGGATGCAGGGTTATTAACATGGGGTGACAATGCGAGTCAGCTATTGCTCCTAGGTCATATTCATTCGCATACTTTAATAGGTAGATGCCTTCTGTTTGTCTGTGAGGTATGGACTACAGTGAGGGGGAATATAATTCATTAACCCTGGCATACTGTAGCTGCCACTGGTGTGATGATCACATATTATTCAGACACCTTCTGTAGTGTTGTTTCTGCCAGCAGTCCTGTTGCAAAACACTCCTGTGACATAGGAATGTACATCTAGTATACCGAGTGTAGGTGGTACACAGTATGGGTGATGATGTCCTATGACCTGGCAAGGTTATGATATGCAGTGTGACATCAACCATACTGTCATCTACATCTGTACTGCTGACATCACTTAAGTGATCAAGGTTCATGGCCTTTTAGACCAGACTCAACAGGGTAGTAGTGCAGTACTTTCCATTATCAGTGGTGTCTCCCCCTTTGTTGTGTTGTGATACCTATTGGTGTGCACCATTCAGTGTGTGCACAACCTGACATGGAGCTATGTTTTACATGATGTGTACGTGGAGAGCATCTTGTTTTGCCATATGTGTATGATACATCCTGTGATGTGGGCAGGTCCTATGCAGACAGAGTGCAGCTTGTACCTGCATAGTTGTGGGTACAGGGGCCCTATGATGTACATGGATATATGCTTGTGTACCTGTTGGGGGAGGGGGCCATGTTTTTATATTATCCAAGACCCTATCTGGATTGCTTGTTCATGCTAAGCACTTGTCCAGGACTTGTAAACAGTACGTAAGCTAATGATTACTATAGCACTCAATCTTCCACATCACCTACAGGTAAGGGTGAACAGGTTTTGTACATACTTTTCTCACTTGCGTAGAGTAATGTATCTGTTGTAATCACTTTCCTGACTTATCTAGGTGAATGTAGTTCTATATTCAGGCATGTCCAAGAGTCAACTGCCAGTCTTCTCACCTATCTGATGAATCTGGACATCTTGAGGCAATGTACATTGCCTCATGTACACAGACAAGCCTCTCCGCCTACCACCCAACACTACAACCTGTGAGAGATGCACTCATCTAGCCAAACTGGAGGTAAAGGTCTCTCAATCCAAGCCTGACCCTGACTGTCATGTGGAGGAGGTACACTGTCACACAGCACCACACTCATCACATAAGCCTCACTGTATCTACCTCACCATTAACTGGGAAAACTACTCGTGTACCAGCTCATTAGCTCAATGGTTTCTGGAATTCATAAACACCAATGCCCTGACTCAACATATCCACACACCCACCAGAGGTAAAGGTCTCTCAATTCAAGCCTGACCCTGACTGTCATGTGGAGGAGGTACACTGTCACACAGCACCACACTCATCACATAAGCCTCACTGTATCTACCTCACCATTAACTGGGAAAACTACTCGTGTACCAGCTCATTAGCTCAATGGTTTCTGGAATTCATAAACACCAATGCCCTGACTCAACATATCCACACACCCACCAGTGGCAACAAAATCCTAGACCTAGTCATTACCAACATGAGTGACTGGTGCTCCACACATGAAGCCAACTCCTCGTTGGTTTGATCAGACCATGTGCTGAACACCGTTGATATCCACATCCCGCACCTACCCCCCATTAAGGGAACCACAGTATAATATGTCTACAAGGCCAACTACATGCTTCTTAAGGCAGACGTGGTGGACGTCATGACACCCATGCAGATGGACAGTACTGTTACAACTGCTGAATCCTACACAAATGCACTCTATAAGCACTTACAGGAGTGCATGGCTTGTGCTATCCCAAACAGAACCAAGACGCTATACACATAATTACCTAAACCAATCTGGTGGTCCCCTGCCATAAACATATTGTACTACAGGAGGAAGATACTGTTGCAAACGAGAGTACAATACCATGCATGGAGGAGATCCTGGCCAGCCTCAGTAAGAAGGTGAGATCCCTTATGAAATCCTCCAAAGCTATCTACGAAAACTGTAACGCAACTAATACCAACAACAACCACAAAGCCTCGATGTCAACAACCAGATCTGCTCTGAGTTACAGCACAAAGGCATGAACATTACAGAAACAATTGATATTGGCAACATCCTGGCAGATCCCTGTCAAAGCTGCACACTGTAAAGTCAATATCATAGCATCCATGGGACCGGACAACATCCCAGGCTGTGTTTTACACAAACTTTGGATCATACTTTCTCCTCACCTACGCACCATGTTCAATAATAGCCTCATATCGGGCATAGTGCCCCCTGGATGGCGCAAAGCAATAGTTATCCCACTCCACAAAGATGGTGCCACAACAGACCACGGGACCTATTTCCCTATAGGCCTGACTAGCCTGGTCTGCAAGGCTATGGTGCACATCATGGATCACTGTCACAGAGACATTGGGTATGTCCCAACCTTTAACCCCTCCCTGTTTGGCATTGTTAAGGCCAGACCATGCCTCCTAAACCTGGTGGACTTCGTAGAGACAGTTACCAAGGCATTAGATGAGGGTAAGGAGGTCCACACAGCCTACCTTGATCTCTCATAGGCTTTCAACACCATTCCTCCTTCTGGTATTATCAACATACCCATCCGCCTGAACATTAACCCCTACGTCATGTGATGGTTTGCAAAGTGGCTCACGGACAGAACACACACAGTAGGAGTTGCATACCCTAGGTCCGACTGTATACCAGTTGCAACTGCCGTCCCCCAGGGCTCAGTCCTAGGACCCCTCATGTACAGACAAGCACAGGAGGGCTTTAGCTGCGACTGCAAACTAGGGGACATAATTGTTTCCCCATCTGTTACATACACCCTCTGGAAGGGTCGCACTGAGAAGGATACCTGGTGTTAATATCATGGTGTCAAGCTGAATGCCTAAAAGTGCATAGTCATCCCCTTTGGATATAACTAATTACCCACAGACTACCACATAGGTGCTTGTCCCCTACATACAAGAAAGGTGATACGGGATCCGGAAACACCAGTAGATAGCAATCTCTCCTTCGATACCCATAATGACAAGGTGGTTAAAATATCCTTCTACATGGCCCCCCTAATCTCTAATTGGTTCACATCCAGATCAGAGGGGCCATTGTGATTCTACACGTCATATCAGACCCATTAAAGGATACAACACCTCATTTGGGATATACCTTACAAGACAACTACAACAGCTTGGAAGACCACACCAGTACCACACCAAGAGGATTACTGACCTCAAACAGATGACCTATGCAGCCCAACCTACGAAACTCCAGCTGTACTATACTCACAGGTGATCTCTGCTTGACATACAAGGCACATGTCCAACCCTGTATTGTTGGATATGCTCCACCTAAACAGAAGCCCCTGAGAGCCACATGCTCTAGGGATATACACTTAACCACAACGATGAGTAGGATGTGCTGAACGGATAAATTCCTGACCCGGACACTCCCTATTCTTTGGAGTGTGATTCCAATGTAAATCAGGCAGGGCCCCTCACAAGCACTCTTCAAGGGAAACTTTGACTTGTGGATGGGAGACAGACATGTACCCGGGGATTGGGGGATCACTGCAGTGGCTCTGCTGGACAGAGGCACAGAGAACTATTGGCTCTGCCGTTCAGAGGCACAAGGCACCAACCTATGGGGGTGGCGAAAGACAACATACGCTAGCTCGGCTTACAGATACCCTTGGTAAGACAGCCTAGTGCCTATCTTTGCACATATTACATGTCTTATGTGCATGGATAGTTAAATAGCTCTTCCATTTTGCTTTGCTATCATTCTGATAAACTGTCGGCTCACTAAAAGACATTTGTATCCTGTTATTGTGTATTGTAAATGCCAATTGACATAACTAATGATGTTATGTAGTCCAATCTCGCCTACATTCTTACCCGTGGGTTCGGAGCCGAATATTGGCTCCGACTCGGCCAAACTTTTCTAGCTCAAAGTCTTCTATTGGCTGGACTAAGCAGATATCCCATGCTGCACTGCTCCATATCCCCAGATCTCGTTTGCCGCTCATGTAGCTCGCATGTGGTCTCGCTCTTGGCTGTGGCTAAGTACCCTTTTTTCTTGTTATTCTGAGAAAACTTGTTACAAACAAAAAGCTATTTTAATAGCTATTTCTAGTTGGTGTTGTGTTGGTTTTTCTGTAGTGTGATTGTGGTTTGTGGTATCCCACTAGCTGGTCCATCGGGCTACGCCCGTTTCAGTTAGAGGACCTAGTCCTTCCTTCTTGTCCTGTGTTGTTTGCTCCTAAAACCGTTTGAGTTAGAGGTTTTAGTGTCAGTGTCCCTTCTGTGCACGTGGTTAAAAATAAAACTGTTTTAGTTAGAGGTTTTTAGCCCTAGTCGTCCTTGTGTGTGCTGAGTTGTGTAAAAGATTGTTCCTACGCTTAGTGGTGTTTTGCGTGCTTATGTCGTTTTTCCTGTCAGACAGGGACTTGTTCATAGTTTGGGTATCGGTGATTATTTGTGATTTATTTGTGATTACTTGTTTAATAAGTCCAAAGATTCCAAGGTGCACAAACCTTCGGGTTTTAAAAAGTGCTCTGAGTGTGGTTACAAGATGTCCATCACCGATGGACATTCTGTGTGTGTCTATTGTCTGGGAGCAGTTCATCTGCAGGAGTCCTGCAGCTTCTGCCATGCTTTTAGTCCCAGAGTGCTCCAAGAAAGAAAGAATAAGCTAATTCTAAAGGGACTCTTGAAACCCTTGTTCGAAGAGGCCATGGATTCTACTTCAGTTCTAAATCAAAATCCTCAAAGTCAAAAAAGAGGGCTCCGGCTCCTTCATTTTCTTCGGAGCCACCGGAGAAAGTCACTAAACTTGCTTTGACCTCCTCGGCTCCACTGTCCTCTGGGCCGCAGGAAGTGTCGGTGTTGATGGAACCGGCGTCAGCTTCAATTATATTGGAACCTCTTCGGAGCCGATCGCCCAATATTAGACCAGTGTCACCTGAGAGGAGATCTCGATCTCCCTCCCTGTCCTCCAAATCCTCCAGGACTCATGCAGATGTGGATGTCGATAGGGTGGTGCAGAGGCTCCTTCAGTCACCGGTTTTGGCAAAATTGTTTTAGACTCCGTCCCAGTCTGCTCCGGAGCCCGTCCAGATACCTTCTTTGATCATTCCTCCTCCGAGCGCATCTCTGTCTTCGGAGCCAGAATGTTCCACTCCATTTGATGTTCCTAGGTCGGTTCCGATGGCCCCACCGGGCCTATCAGTACCGAACGTCGGCTCCAACCCCGTCGGCGCCGTCCACGGGGTTCAGGACTCTGGATTCTTCAGTCGGGTCCGAGGGGGACACCTCGGGACACATTTCGGTTCCTACTCTCCCGCTCGGTGCCTCAGCTCGAGAAACCCTGACTCCTGTCATGGTCTCGGAGGCTGGCCGGTCCTCGCACTTGGGGGACTGCCTTTGAGGCCATGCAGACTGCGCTGTCCAGATCATCAGCTGCATCATGCGGGTCGGTCATTCTGTCCCCTACCACTCCGGTGAGAGCCTCTGATCATCACCTATCTGTAGACAGAGGAGCCCCAAGGCCTAGGAATACCCTCACAAGTGGTTCCCAACTTGCTGAGGGCCCTTCAGAGTTTTTGCCTGAGGAGCCCCCTAAAAAGAAAATGTGCAAAAGGAAGCACATAGACTCCCAGGATGAGTCTCTCACCTCAGATACTGACCTCGAGGAATCGGAGGGGTCCCCCAAGTCATCCTCTGATGATGTTTCTTTCTCTGACATCCTGGAGATATTGAAACAAAGAGGTGACTGGCCATCCAAAGCCCCCTCTGAGGAGGAGTCAGTCTTCCTGAAGGCCTTTGGTGCTCAGCACTCCGCCTCCTGGGTGTTCCCACCCTTCGACGAGCTCCTGGATTTAATTTGTCGGAGGGTGTGGGAGAACCCTGATGCTGTGGAACCCGTACCCAGGAGACCCAATAAATTTCTTTCTGCTTCCCTGGGTAAGGAGTTTTTGTCCAAAGGAGTTTCTGTGGATGCCATGGTGGTGGCGGCGGCCACTCAGAAGGAAGTAGCAGAGACTTCTTCCTCCGTCCATCCTCCTAACAAGGAGTCTAGGACCATGGACCGGTACGGGAGGCGTACCCTCTCATCAGCAACCTTTACCTTACGGTCGCTGCACTACCTGTCTCATTTTACTCTGCTCCAGAGAGATCTCCTCAAGGAGTTAGGAGATACTCGTGTGGGTAACGTGCCTGAGGCGGTGGCCCAGACGGTTAATGCCCAGGTCTCTGCCCTCAATTCCATCGTTAACTCCTCCATGTGGCTCATTTCATATGCAGCCGAGGGAGCGAGTAGGGAAGCCAGCTCAGGAGTCACCCTTAGAAGACAAGCCTGGCTGCGCCTTTGTCATTTCGCGGAGGCCTTCAAGTCTTCTTTCACTGATGCCCCCTTTGATGGTTCTTCCTTGTTCGGAAACAAAGTGAAAGACACCCTCACCAGGTGCGAGTAAGAGGGAAAGACCCTGTCTGCTGTAGGGGTCCGTTTTTCCCTTCCCTCTAGGCCTTACCCCAAGGCTCAGCAGGGGGGGGGAGATGTGGTTCAAAAAATCACAGAGGTTTTTTTCCTGCTGCACGAAGTGAGTCCCCCTGCAGAGGAGGGGGAGGTTATTCAGGGAGACACCACCCTCGAGGCAGAGGGGGCCCCTGCAATTTGGGAGACCGCAATTCCTTTTGCGGCTCTCCCTACCGTCGTTCCTGATGGAATGCCCGACTGTGCGTTTCCGGAGCCAGTCGTGGTTCGAATATCATTATACCCGGAAGCCTGGCAGAGCATCACCCAGGACCGATGGGTATTATGAATAATTTCCAGAGGTTATGTCATCCCCTTTTCCTCAGACCCCCCCTCCAGTCAGAAAAATCCCAGACGTTCCACCCAGTCAAAGGGATCAGGCAGCTTCAGAGGTTTCAAAGCTGCTAGGAAAGGGAGCAATCCAGCATGTCCCCTCAGACCAGATCGGATTAGGGACTTACTCAAGATTCTTTTTGGTGCAGAAAAGAACAGGGGACCTGAGACCCATATTAGATCTCAGCCAACTGAACAACTGTGTACAAAAGTCCAAGTTCCATATGGTCACACTACAATTGATTCTCCTATTGTTGGAAAAAGAAGTATGGATGTGCTCCATCGACCTCAAGGATGATTGCTACCATGTCAAAATGGACAGGGCATCCAGGAGTCACCTACGCTTCCAGCTGGGAGCCAGTCATTTCCAGTTTCAAGCCCTGCCCTTTGGTCTCACCACAGCCCCCAGGGTGTTCACCAAGTGTATGGCAGTGGTGACAGCTCACTTGAGACGTCTAGGATTCCAAGTGTTTCCGTATCTTGACGATTGGCTCCTTACCAGGCATCTACTAGTCCAAACCAGGGACGCTACCATCACTCTCTGTCAACAGTTGGGCATAACACTGAACTGGGAAAAATCTGCCTTGTTGCCCTCACAGCATGTCATTTTTATAGGTGCAGAGTTAGACACCGTTCAAATGCGAGCCTTTCTACAGCAGAAAAGAATCAGTCTTACAGCAACAGGTGCACGCCCTGCTACCCCTGAGGAAAGCATAGGCAAGATGGGTTCTTCAACTCCTGGGGACTATGGCAGCAACAATTATGTTGGTCCCTCTAGCGAGATTGCACGAGGCTCCTTCAATGGCTCCTCTTTGCTCAATGGTCTCTCCAGAAACTTCCACTTTCCCACCCTATTTTGCTCACGGACAGATGCAAACAGGATCTCAGTTGGTGGCTTTGCACCAACAATCTGGACGGGGAAAACCCTTCGTTCCACCAACCCCGGTTGCCACAGTGACCACGGATGCCTCCCAGATGGGGTTGGGGGGCATTATCTCGGCAGGACAGTCCAAGGCACCTAGCAAGATCACGAGATACATCTGCATATCAATGTCCTAGAGATGAGAGCGGTGCTACTTGCATTGCAGGCACTTCAGAGCTTTCTACCTCTACGGACTATTGCAATACACTCGGACAACATGTCAGTGGTGTGGTATCTGAACAAGCAGGGGGGAACCAGATCATACCCCCTATTCAGAGAGGCCATGCAAGTGTGGCAGTGGGCAGTATCTTCCCAACGGTTTCTGGTAGCAACGCACATTCTGGGAAAGTCCAACGTGATAGCGGACAGGCTAAGCAGAGCTGTTCTGATGCCTTATGAGTGGTCCCTGAATCATCTAGTGGCAGAACGAATCTTCAGCAGATGGGGTCAACCTTGCTGCGACCTTTTTGCCAGCCCCCTCAATGCCAAATGCAGCAGCTACTTCACTCTGATCCCCCCACAGGGGGAGTCATCCAGGAACGCTCTAGTTCAAGATTGGCCCTCCAGTCTGCTTTATGCTTTCCCTCCATTTCCCTTGCTATCAAAAGGGATTCAGAAAGCGCAGTCCTTGGGAAGCAGAATGATTCTGATTGCTCCACACTGGCCTCATCAAGTTGGTTCCCCTTTCTCCAGCCCTACATGTGGACACACCTTGGATTCTGGACCCAGAACCAGACTTACTGACACATATGTCGGGACAGTTCCACCCCTCTCTGCGGACCCTCCGGTTGACAGCCTGGCTACTCCACTTCCGTCGTATGGGGTATGAATGAGTGTTCGCAGCAAACTAGATCTGGGGATATGGAGCAGTGCAGCATGGGATACCTGCTTAGCCCAGCCAATAGAAGACTTCGAGCTAGAAAAGTTTGACCGAGTCGGAGCCGATATTCGGCTCCGAACCCACAGGTAAGAATATGAGGCGAGATGGATTACATACATCGAATGTTATGGTGAGTACATAACTTCTTGTTTGCCTACCATTACAGTAATGCTATGTAGCTTGTAATACATATCTGCCTACAATACTGTACATTACACAGTTATTGGCACAATATCCCACAATGCAAAACATACTTGCACAGTGGCCCAACTTTCCACATGTTGTTTTGTGTATTACACCCATACATATGGCTACAGTTACAATATATCAACATATACTATCCCCTGTTGTAGCACATACTTGTTGGACCAACCCTGCGACTGACATCGGCTGGTGAGGAGTATTTCTGTTCAAAGCCCTTATATAGCATCCCTTGTGGTGTTTGCCTTGTGTCCTACAGCAGTACACACAAATACTACAAGCGTGACTATGCTCAACAATACATCACTACAAGATAACTGTTTCCACTATATGGATTGCGTGCACTTTAAATACTGCAGAATAGTACTACATACACAGACCTACTGACTGTTCTACATACCTTATTAGTAACCCGACGTATCGTTAGCAGTTGATTCAGTCCTTTTTGATTTGTGTTTCAATGTTACTTGTATTGTTCCACTGGTATATAGGGATGGTTTGAATGTGTGATAAAACATCCTTTTCTAGTTACATATTGGTAACATGTGGTATCCTGTCCACCAATTGCTGTTCCAAAGTAGTTAATTGGATGCACATCAGCTGTGCAGCTACTCCATTAGCCAATACCATGGCAACTGTGGTGTATAAGTGAGTACTCCTTTTGGGCGTTGTCTGTTTGCCTTACTTTCGAGGGAGACAGCCTACATGTGTTATTGCGATATATTTCAACAGCTATATGGAGACACACAGAGATATATTAGCTTCATGACTCCCGTGGACTGTGTGTAATGGCTAGACAATTTAGTTCTACATGTGAGTACAGCTGTTATATTTCGGAACAGTGCTACTTATGCAGGGTTTGTTTGTACCTAATACTTCTGCAGATGTTTAAGTCTTGCAAAGATGTTTGGCCAGCTCAAGGCCGTATGGCTATGCATGAACTGTTATGTGGTGTACAGTGTGCTCACTAGACATCCTTGGTTTGGTGTACAAGTGTAGCATACTGTGCTGTTACTCACTAATTGCTAACACATCCCGGTGTATGCACAACCCTCTGAAACGGGATTAGTGCAAACAAACCCTATTACATCAGCAGCTGTTCCATTGTATGATAGCCGCTATTTCACTTAGGGCCATGTTAGTGCGTCTCTGACAAGGTAAGTTATGGCTTTTGCAGATGTCGTACATCGTGTGAATGATTTGTGATGTTATTACAGTTTGTATTGTAATATGTTTGGGTGTGATTAGCAAATGCAGGTGTGTAGGAACTGCTTTTATACATAATCTCTATGTGCGTGAGGGTTCCTTCCCTATTTGAACACCTGTCCTTTTGTGGACTAATACAATGGTATTTGTAGTCTGATTCATTAAGGCACTGTTATGTGGTTCCTGTATAGCATGCAGGTGATGTTAGTCCTTGAATCCCTGCGGTAATAACGTGTTGCTACATGATAGCTGTGTATTTCTGTCATGGGTATTTACAGTCATCGTAGTTGTGTTGTTGACTGACCCTCTTTGGCTAGGATTGCCACCTTTTCATATGCCCATAGTGAGTCCTTTTTTTGACACACATCTGATTTTACAGGCCGACACAAACCCATAGTCAGTACAAGGGATAGAACTTTCCATGTTATGTAGTCCTATCTCGCCTACATTCTTACCTGTGGGTTCAGAGCCGAATATCAGCTCTGACTCGGCCGATTTTACTAGCTCGAAGTCTTTCATTGGCTGGGCTAAGCAGGTATCCCATGATGCACTGCTCCATATCTCCAGATCTCATTTGCCGCTCGTGTAGCTCGGACGTGGTCTCGCTTGGCTGTGGCTAAGTACCCTCTTTTTTCTTGTATTGAAGAAAGTTTTGATTGATATCAAAAGCTATTTTCATAGCTATTCAATTCTAAGTTGTCTAGAGTTGTGTATTTTTGTCGAGTTTGGTGATTGTGTGTTTGTTGTGTGGTATCCCTCTGGGTGTTCCCTCGGGCTAGGCCCGTTTCAGTTAGAGGGCCTAGTTCTCCTCGTTTTGCCTTTTTGTGTCGTCTAGACCATTTAAGTTAGAGGTTTGGACATTTCCTTCCTCCTTGTGTGCTTTGTTCAATCCCCTGTTTAGAGCTTGTAGTTGGTTTTGTGTATTGATCACTGTTTAGTGTTGACTACTGTTAGCGTCATTCCCGCCTCTTGGTAGTAGACGCCTGTGTATTTTTTTCTTCAGACTTGGTTTTGCACTGCGGGAATTGCATTAAGATGTCTAAGGATATCAAGGAGCACAAACCTTCGGGTTTTAAGAAGTGCTCTAAATGTGGGTATAAAATGTCCATTACAGATGGGCATTCCATTTGTGGTTATTGTTTGGGTGCCATCCATTTGCAGGAATCCTGCAGTTTTTGCCACACATTCAGTCCTAGAGTTCTCCAAGAGAGAAAGAATAAGCTAATCTTAAAGGGACTATTGAAACCCTCTTTTGAAGAGACTATGGATTCGGCTTCCAGTGATAAGTCAAAATCTGGCAAGTCAAAGAAGAGATCTCTGGCTCCGTCAGCCTCATCGGAGCCCCCGGAGAAAATGTCTAAAACTGCATCGACCTCCTCGGCTCCACTGTCCTCGGGGCCGCAGGAAGGATCGGTATTGACGGAACCGGCGTCGGCTCCAATTGTATTGGAACCTCCTAGGAGCCGATCGCCCAGTCTCAAACCAGCTTCTCCTGAGAGGAGATCGCATTCTCCATCCCTGTCCTCCAAATCCTCCAGGACCCTTTCGGATGTGGATGTTGATAGGGTGGTTCAGAGGCTCCTCCAGTCACCAGTTTTGGCAAAATTGTTTTTGGCACCGGCCCAGTCGGCTCCGGAGCCCTTCCCGACCCCGTCTTCGATCATTCCTCCTCCGAGTGCATCTCTGTCTTCAGAGCCAGAATGTTCCGTGCCCCTTGATGTTTCTTGGCCGACTCTGATGCCCCATTCGGCTCCATCGGTACCGGCATCAGCTCCAACCCCGTCGGCTCTGTCCTCTTGGTTCGGGACTAGGGATTCTTTGGTCGGGCCCGAGGGGGACATCTCGGGGCTTATTTCGGTTCCGAGCCTCCTTCTCGGTGCAGCGGCTCAGGGAACCCCGACCCCCGTCATGGCCTCAGAGACTGGTCGCTCCTCTGATTCAGGGGGCCGGCCTTCGAGACTATGCAGACTGCACTGGCCAGATCGTCAGCTACATCAGGCGGGTCGGTCACTTTGTCCCCCACCACTCCGGTGAGAGCTTCTGATCATCACCCATCCATGGACAGCAGAACACCAGGGCCTAGGGATACCCCCACGAGTGGTCCCCAAATTTCTGAGGGCCCCTCAGAGTTCGTGCCTGAGGAGCCCCCCAGAAAGAAAATGTGCAAGAGGAAGCACATAAACTCCCAAAATGAGTCCCTCACCTCTGATACTGACCTCAAGGAGTCAGAGGGATCCCCCAAGTCATCCTCTGATGATGTTTCCTTCTCCGATATCCTGGAGATACTGAAACAAAGAGGTGACTGGCCTTCCAAAGCCCCTTCCGAGAAGGAGTCCGTATTCCTTAAGGCTTTTGGTGCTCAACCCTCCACCTCCTGGGTGACTCCACCCTTCGATGAACTTCTTGACCTGATTTGTCGAAGAGAGTGGAAGAACCCTAATTCCGTGGAGCCCATGCCCAGGCGTCCCAACAAATTTCTTTCCGCCCCCCCCAGGGCAAAGAGTTTCTGTCCAAAGGAGTCCCTGTAGATGCCATGGTGGTGGCGGCAGCCACCCAGAAGGAAGTAGCAGAGTCTTCTTCATTCGTCCATCCTCCAAACAAGGAGTCTAGGACCATGGATCGGTACGAGAAGCATATCCTTTTGTCAGCAACCATTACATTACGGTCGCTGAATTACCTGTCTCACTTCACTGGGCACCAGAGAGACCTCCTCAAAAAGTTAGGAGATATTCTTGCGGGTAACGTTGATGAGGCGGTGGCTCAGATGGTTAACGCCCAGGTCTCTACCCTCAACTCCATTGTCAACTCATCCATGCGGCTCATTTAGTATGCAGCCGAGGGAGCGAGTAGGGCTGCAAGTTCAGGGGTCGCCCTTAGAAGGCAAGCCTGGCTGCACCTGTGTCACTTTGCGGAGGCCTTCAAGTCTTCCTTCACTGACGCCCCTTTGATGGTTCCTCCTTGTTTGGGACCAAAGTGAAAGACACCCTCACCAGGTGCGAGCAAGAGGGAAAGACCCTGTCTGCCATAGGGGTCCGATTTTCCCTTCCTTCTAGGCCTTATCCCAAGGCCCAGTGGGGGGGGGGTGTGGTTCAAGAAATCACAGAGGTTTTTTCCTGCCGCACAAGGTGAACCCCCATCCAGAGGCAGGGAAGGGGGGGTTACTCAGGGAGACATCGCCCTAGAGGCAGAGGGGGCCTCTGCAATTCGGGAGACCGTGATTCCTTTCGTGGCTCTCCAAACTCTCGTTCCTGAGGGTGTGCCCGACTGTGCTTATCCGGAGCCAGTCGGGGGTCGAATTTCCTTATATCAGAAGCCTGGGAAAGCATTACCCAGGACCAATGGGTATTACGGATAATTTCCGGAGGTTATATCATTCCGTTTTCATCAGAACCCCTGCCAATCAGAAAAATCCCAGACGTACCACCCAGTCAAAGGGATCAAGCAGCCTCAGAGGTCTCACAGCTGCTAAGAAAAGGAGCCATCCAGCGTGTCCCCTCGGACCAAATCGGATTAGGGACTTACTCAAGATTCTTTTTGGTGCCAAAAAGAACAGGGGACCTGAGACCCATACTAGATCTCAGCCAACTGAACAACTACGTACACTAGTCCAAGTTCCATATGGTCACACTACAATCGATTCTTCCGTTGTTGGGAGAGAAGGTATGGATGTGCTCCATCGACCTCAAGGATACTTACTACCATGTGAAAATGGACAGAGCATCCAGGAGTCACCTACGCTTCCAGCTGGGAGCCAGTCATTTCCAATTTCGAGCCCTGCCCTTTGGTCTCACCACAGCACCCAGGGTGTTCACCAAGTGTATGGCGGTGGTGACGGCTCACTTGAGATGTCAGGGATTCCAGGTGTTTCCGTATCTGGACAACTGGCTCCTTACCGTTCCCACCAGGAATCAACTAGTTCAAACCAGGGACACTACCATCAATCTATGTCACCAGTTGGGCATAACAATAAATTGGGAAAAATCTGCCTTATTGCCGTCACAGTGTGTCACCTTTATAGGAGCAGAATTAGACACCATTCGAATGCGAGCATTTTACCGCAGGAAAGGATCAGAGTATTACAACAACAGTTACACATGCTGATGCCCCTGAGACAAGCGAAGGCAAAATGGGTTCTCCAGCTCCTAGGGACCATGGCAGCAACAATCAATCATGTTGGTCCCTCTAGCGAGATTACACATGAGAATTCTCCAATGGCTCCTCTTTGTTCAATGGTCTCTCCAAAGACTTCCACTGTCTCATCCCATCTTACTCGCGGACAGATGCAAGCAGGACCTCGGTTGGTGGCTGTGCACCAACAATTTGGATGGGGGAAAGCCCTTCGTTCCACCCATTCCCATTGCCACGGTGACCATGGACGCCTCCCAGATGGGGTGGGGGGGGCATTATCTTGGCAGGACAGTCCAAGACACGTGGCAAGAACATTGAGATACATCTGCATATAAGCATCCTAGAGATGAGAGCAGTGCTTCTTGCGTTGCAGGCACTTCAGAGTGTTCTTCCTCTAGGGCCGATTGCGATACACTCAGACAACATGTCAGTAGTGTGGTATCTAAACAAGCAAGGGGGAACCAGGTCTTACCCCTCTGTGCAGAGAGGCCATGCGAGTGTGGCATTGGGCAGTAACTTCCCAATGGTTTCTGGTGGCAACGCACATTCCGGGGAAGTCCAACGTGATTGCGGACAGATTAAGCAGAGCTATCCTGATGCCTTATGAGTGGTCCCTGAATCGCCTGGTTGCAGAGCGAATCTTCAGCAGATGGGGTCAGCCTTGCTGCAACCTTTTTGCCAGCCCCCTCAATGCGAAATGCAGCAACTACTTCACGCTGATCCCCCCACAGGGGGAGTCACCAGGGATGCTCTGGTTCACGATTGGCCCTCTGGTCTGCTTTATGCTTTCCCTCTGTTTCCCTTCCTGTCAAAGGTAATTCAGAAAGTGCAATCCTTGGGAAGCAGAATGATTCTGATTGCTCCACACTGGCCTCACCAAGTTTGGTTCCCCTTTCTTCAGCAATTCACTGTGGACACTCCTTGGGCTCTGGACCCTCAACCAGATTTACTGACACACATGTCGGGACAGTTCCACCCCTCCCTGATGACCCTCCAGTTGACAGCCTGGCTACTCCACTTCCATCGTTAGTCAGACTTCATAATTTCTCCCCGGAAGTGGTTCATATATTATCGTCCTCTCATAAACCATCCACTAGGAAGATTTATTATAGTAAGTGGAAAAGGTTTTCTATCTGGGCACATTCCAGAGACATTGATCCTTACACAGCTCCAATAGCTTCAGTTCTGGAGTTTTGTCTATGCTTTTCCATCAGGGTTCCACTTCAGCCACCATCAAAGTTCAACTGGCGGCGATCTCTAATTTCCACGTAGCAAATGAGCCTAGTCTCATAGCGCGTAGACTATGCAAGACATTCCTGAAAGGTACTCTGTTGCTCCGTCCCCCGGTGTCCAAACCTATCATGCCCTGGGATCTCAATTTTGTTCTACAAGCCCTTACTTTACCACCTTTTGAGCCTGCAGCTACCTGCGAATTGAAATTCTTGACCTGGAAAACAGCCTTCTTAACAGCAATCACTTCAGCAAGGCGAGTTTCAGAAATTCAAGCTCTCTCTATCAAACCTCTATATTTAATCTTCCATAAAGACAGGGTCTCTCTCAGACCAAATCCCTCATTCCTTCCTAAAGTGGCTTCCATGTCTAATCTAAATCAGTCCATTGAGTTGCCTGTTTTCTTTCCCCACTTTTCTAACAAGGCAGAATTTAGATTTCACCAGTTGGATTTACATAGACAATTACGCTTCTATCTACACCGAACTAAAGATATCTGGAAGTCGGACCAACTTTTCGTTTCTTTTTCGGAAAACCAAATGGGTTCCCCGGTTTCCAAGGTCACACTGTCTAGATGGATATCTAGTTGTATCTCTTTCATCTATTAAGCAGGGGGTAAAGATTTGCCATTTCTGGTCATGGCTCACTCTACTAGGGCTGTTTCTACATCCACAGTCTATCAAGCCAGATTGTCAATGGATGATATATGTGCTGCAGCTACTTGGGCTTCTCCTCACACATTTGTTTCTCATTACAAATTGGACGTGGTCTCCAGGGGCAAGTCTTCCTTTGGCTCCACAGTTCTCAGGAGTATCTTCCTATGAGCCACCCAGGATGTAGGTGCTAGGGACGCTGTCCCACGGGTAAGAATGTAGGCGAGATAGGACTACATAACATCAAGAAGTTATGTACTCACCATAACGTTCGATGTATGTAGTCCATCTCGCCTCACATTCTTACTTACCCTCCCACCTTCCTGGAGGATTTGGAGGTTAGGTTGTCATCTGCAGAGTTCCCTTGCATAGCTTATTCTTTACCTGGATGTGATGTGTGCATGGAGTATAAATGAGTTTTGCAGCAAACAAGATCTGGGGATATGGAGCAGTGCACCATGGGATACCTGCTTAGCCCAGCCAATGAAAGATTTCGAGCTAGTAAAATCAGCCGAGTCGGAGCCGATATTCGGCTCCTAACCCATGGGTAAGAATGTGAGGCGAGATGGACTACATACATCGAACGTTATGGTGAGTACATAACTTCTTGTTTCTTGCCTAATTATAAGTTTATTCTTGTAGCAGTTTAGTAGCTTATCCTGTTTCCTGTACCATGTAGATACTTTAGATACAGAAATAACTATTGTATGCAACTATTACAGTACATATGGGACATAATTATGTCCTACAATTCCAGGACATTTGCCACGTTTAATATATTTTGTCAGGACACAACCGCCCAAAGAGGGAGTGTCCCTCGCAAAGTGGAACAGGTGGTAACACTATCACTGGCTCATGTCCACAGCACATATTTGTAATGGTGTATAGGCATATACTCTCCATTTCCCTTGTTCATAAAGGTTGGTAGTGGCGGAATGTGTGATTGCTATGGTCTATGTTATACACATATGTGAACACTTCAACCGCTGTATACGGGAGACCTACGGAATCCCGAAACCACAGTGTTCCGACACACACAGTCCCGGGAACAGACTCCCATACCCCACATTACCAACATCGACAGTAGCTTGCGAAGGTAACACGAACATGGAACACACACACATGCACACACAGACACACTGCTACCCAACACATCCAAACAAACCATCCTACACCATGTATGAGCAGGTGGCGGCCAAGCCCCCGTACACACCCCATGTAGGTGTCTACGCCCCACACACCACCCCCTACTTTAATATTCTACATTCTAGGTCGCGCAAACAGACGCACAAAGCTAACCCACAGCCACACATTACAGTCCCCCAACAACACACACCACACACAGAACACACACTTACCCACACTACAGCCCTAAGAAACACACGTATACATAGTAATCTACCCAAACCGCAACACCAGCAGCATTGACTAACTGTCCATTAACATCATGAGATTACAGCTCGCGCATCTGATGTTTCGGTACTGTGTTCTTTCGGACCTTAAGCCTCGGGATTACCTGCGTCGGTATGTGGTAGATATCCCATTTATATGTACCTCCATGGTTATGTAGATGTTGTTAACCTATCTATATATCTACATATATATGTATATCCCCATATATCAACATATCTCTCTCTCTATATATATATATATATATATATATATATATATATATATATATATATATGAGATGACGTGTGTGTGTATATATATATATATATATATATATATATATATATATACACACAACCTACACCTTTCATTGGGTACATGCCGATTTGTCCTATTTCTACACATTCCTACCTTTTGTGTTTTATCCTGTCAGTATACACGACTGCCATTGGTACATCTCCGGTAGCTTAGTGGTATGTTATTGTGATGAATGTGTACATGGTTGCGTGTTCTAATCCTGGCCAGTGATATCTTGCCTCTCAGAGCAGGCACTGGTAGTGCAAGGATGATGAATGCACATTTCAGCGGTTGTGTGTTCCACATGTTTATTATTCAGTGGAGAACTACTTATATATGCAAGCTGTGTTTAAGGTATACTACGTAACATTTACACATCTGTGAAGCTTTCTGTCAGGGATACGCCCCATTATTTGGAAACACATCCCTGATTACATTATACAAAATCCCATACAAAATCCCTCACTAACACTCTGGGGAATCCTTGCAGAGTGGGTGGTGAACAGTAGCTACACCCCAGGGATCCCGCAAGTGGCTCTGCTCCATAGAGGGACAGTTAGTTGATCGATGTGGTGGTGACAGCAGACACATTTTGCCTATGCTTATGAGTGGCCTCGGCGGTTGGGCGTGTACCTACCTATGTATCTATGAACCTGTACATACAGTATGGACACATGCTGATAGCTTAATATACTGTTCAGGTATTGACTTACCTTGTGCCAATGGCGGTTGTGTGTACAATAGTTAAAGGCTACCTATGTAGGATGCATACAGTAGACCACCTATACGTGACAATTTACAGGTGGTCGTGTGTCTGTGCCATCCATGTTTGCTGTGTGTGCAGGTGGAGAAAGGGTGTAATTCCATGAGTGCCTACACTGTCACTGTGTGTGCTATACGTTCCCTCTTTGCCATGGCATGGGCATACTGGGCACTCCTCTGTCTGCCTACTGGGGCTAGCACAGGGTGTTCGTGGTCTGAGCCCCCCCTTTGCCTGTGGGTCCCTTGGCAATGGTGGTGGGCTGTGAGGGCCTTCACCATTCTGTCGCTGTGGCAGCTGTTTCCGCAGGATCATATTGTGTAGGATGGCACATACTATGAAGATGTGGGCACACATTCCTGGAGAGTACTGAAAGACTCCACCAGATATGTACAAGCAAAGGAACTGTGATTTCAGCATCCCAAACGCGTGCTTTATGATGATTCTGGTTTCTGCGTGTGCCTCATTATTACGATCTTGCGTGGCTCTGTGTGCATTTCTGATGGGTGTCATCATCCACGGTTCTAGTGCATAGCCAACATCCCCCACCAGGTGGCCATATGGGATGTTCCCCCTGGCAAATACCTGATACAGCTGTGAGGCATGCCAGATGTGGGAGTCATGATAGCTTCCAGGACTGCCAGCACACACATCCATGATAATGCCCTGGGCATTGCACACGACCTGGCAGTTGATGGAGGGGAATCCCTTGTGATTTATGTAGCTCCTACCCTGCTCACCGGGTGGTGACTTGATGTGTATGTGCATGCAGTCTATTGCACCCAGTACCTCCGGGTAGTCCGCCACATGGTGGAAGAGACACATATTGCTGGCCAACTCCTCCTGCATTCGGAGGAAGTGTATGTGCTCATTGGCATGTGGTAACATGGCATCCAGGAACTGGTGGTGTACCCTGGATGCTGATGCCTGTGAGATCCCATGATATCCCCAGTTGGCCTTTGGAAGGTACCTGTGGCTAGTATTCTCAAGCTTACACATACCTTCGTGTCCACTGGGATGGGTTCCCCTCTGTTACTTCTGGCTCTGAGGCATGGCCGGCACAGCTCAAGTTGCTGTATGATATCCCTGTCCACCCTGTAATGCTCTACTATCTCCAGATCAGGTAGCCCCTGGTAGGTTACTCTGGGTCTGAACACTCGTCTCCTCCTCCGGTGCTTGAGATGGTTGTCAGCATTATCCTCCACACCACTGTCAGTCTCCAGCACATGCTGGTGAATCAAAGCTATGGCAGCCCCTAACGTAAACATATTAAAAGTTCCCCATCTGTATACACCAATGGTGCAGAGTGTCTGGGAATACACAAGTGTGTGTGTGGGGCTTTCACACCTTATACTGTTGTGCAATGGATGATGCTGGTGTAATTGGGTGTGTTTGTGCTATTCCAGCTGCAGGGTATCTTAATTATTGGTTTTACAGCAGGTACTGCTATTGTGGGGCCTTTGCTGTTGACTTGCACTTGTCTGCTGTGATTCATCTATTGCCCTTTACTTCTATTTTCAACCGGATTCACCTCCCATTGTCAGGCATGCATCCAGCTGCTGTCTTTCTTGTTTTTTTGCTCCCACAACCCAGGATTGTGTTGGGAAATGTGTTAAGTAGCTGATCTACAGCAAGTTTGCTTTGTTCTGCTGTGACAGTTCTCTTTTCTAAGCTGTACAGCACCTCCCCTTTCCTGTTCTGCAGGTAGCTGCTAGCAGCCTTATTAGCTGTTGTCTATGGCCCACTTTAAGTTTCTAGGAGTCAATTACTCATTTGTACTTCAATTACCATGCTGCAGCATTTCCTTATTTTCTTCCCGTATCCTTCCTGTTTTAGCTGTGGTGCGCGCCGTGCACATCTGTTTACTGGGTTTCGTGCGCGTTTTCATCCATGTTCATATGAACTTTTGGTTACCTTGTGTGCTCTCAGCTAAGCAAAGCTATGGCTACTTCCACACCCGTATCCTGCGGCTGTGCTTAGCAACACCCAACACAGATTAGCAATGATCCAATGTGCTTACAGATACGGTGGCGCGCACCTCTCTTGATGTCATGTTTACCTCCAGGCCACTCCTCGGTGTTGTAACGCTACGCCGTGTGGTACATCCTTACGCCGGCGGGACGTTTGCGATTCAGTATTACTTGACTCATTTGCATGGCATTGACTGCTAATTCCTAGTTACCGCACGGAACACTGTCACAGACCCTTAGCAACCCTTGCGCCATGGTTGTGGTGTAGCATGCGTGCCATTGACTATTATGGGGATATCCTGAATTGCGTTACATTACACTTTTATGTCATCTAAATATATTTTCATTATGATGCACTGCGGTTTTACTTTGCATTGATGTGGTCATGAAATTAAATGTTATTTTTTATATGTTGTGTCTGTTGCTTTATGCCATTGGCTATATATTTAGCCATTGGCATATATTAAAATTATAACACGTAAGTTTGGTCCACTTTCATGGCTCCGATTTTATGTTTGACAACATGTAAACCATTTTTTTTTTTTTTTTTGGTTTACATTTCTACATGCCTGCACAACTTCATGAATCGCTATATACCTTCATTTGCATGCTACACTGCTGTGCATGGGGTAATTAGCATACATGCGCCGGGAGCTGCACAGCTCTGGAGTACGCTGGTAGTGCACGTGGAAACAGCTCTTACCTGAATCGCTCGATGGCCATATTTGGCACTAGATCGCCGATGCTACTCCAGCGCATGGTGCAAGCTTAATGAATCCCGGGGATTGTTTTTCATTATTCTGTTTTTGGAGAAGGACTAGTGGTCTTTCCAGGGTGGAGTAGTGATGACCAAAAAAGCTTTGAGTTGTTTTTATATTTGTCTTGCAGTTTGGTATAGTACATTTGCTTATCCTGTTTGAGCTGGAGTTTTGCAATGTTTCTAAGATGTCTGAATTCCTGGAGGGCATTTTGTGTTCTATTTTTATACCAGTTTTTCCAGGCTTTATCCCTTTTTTGTCATGATTTTTTTTGTTTCTTTTGTCACCCGTGGCTCAGGGTTGGGCTTCACTCTTTTATTTCATACTGGTGCTAGATTATTTAAGGTGTGTTAGAATACTTTATTAAAATATTCTACAGCAGTATCTAGCAGCATTGTTCTAAGTATATTTCAGTTATCACAAAACAAGTATATCCAGCTGACACAGCAGAAAATTCACTAGAACTCACATTTATTAAAACCACTATTAAAACTGCTGAAAAACAGTAAAAAGATGAGTGCTTTCATGCTTATCACAGGCACTTTTTCACATATAATACACAAAAGTTAAAACATTCCTTAAGTGCACATTTTTAAGTCTGGGCGGGGTAAGGCCCTAGATCTTGGCGCAGGTCTTAAAGGTACATAACCATTTAAACCTTTCCCATAGTCAGCATGCAGTTCTAAAATCCATTTTGTTTCTACACATTCAGTCTTAGTTTTAATGTCACCTCTTCTAATACAAGGTTTAATCAACTCTAATATCAGAAACATAAACCTATGGGAAGAATCAGTAACTACAACATACCTAGCAAGGACATTTCTAACATCTTTCTTAGAGAGATCATTATTATCTTCACGTATCCTGTCCCTTAGGGCTCTGTTTGTTTTACCAACATGATAACATTCACAAACCAAGCAGACAGCAAGATACACTAAATTTAAACTTTTACAGTCCGCATAACAATTAAATTGGTAAATATGTCCAGTCACAATATTCTTGTAACTATTACTACTATTCACATACCTTCACATTACAAGACTTACATGGATATGCCCCTTTCCGGCTTGATGGCATTTCATTCTTACTCCTTGCCAGTTTATAGCACAATAACTGTTTGAAGGACTGGCTGTTCTTAAAACAAAAATTAGGGGCATCACCCAAAAAGTTTTTGTATTTCTCATCAGCAGTGAGAATATGCCGGTTCTTCTTCACTGTGTCACAGATAATACCAACATCATTCAAACAGGTAAGGGAAACCTAACATCATTAGTTCTATAAGAAAAGTAAAGCCTGGCAGATTCAGACCTACATCTCAACACTTCCTTCTGTGCTTAATCAATCTCTTCATCTGTATAGCCCCTAAGTAAAAAATCATTTTTTCTGCTGGGCAAAAGGTTCAACATGTCACCATCATCATAACATAACTTAGATAACCTATAAAACTGTTCTTTTAACACATTTCTGTGGACAAAACGTGGGTGCATGCTTCACCTATGTAAAATATTCACTTTTTTGTAAGGCTTCCTATGTAAAGTCATACTCAGACCTGTGTGAATTTTATAGATAATAACGTCCAAGAAATCTGACATTTCATTTGAGTACATCACAGTGAAACTAAGAAAGCTTGTAGTAATCTGCAAAAAATTCCGCAAACTCTGTCAGCATATCTTTTTGGACCCGTTCAAAGAAAAAAAAACATCATCCACAAAGTGAGTATAAAAGGGGATGAACCAATGAAAAATATTTTGGTTAACTAACACATGCAGAGATTCCCAATAAGCCATGACTAAGTTAGCATAGCTTTTGGCACACATTGTGCCCATGGCAACTCTAACTTTCAGTAGATGAGGCTGATCATCAAATACAAAAACATTATGCTCTAATATAATCTCAAGTAAAGTGTGTAGGAATTGTATCTCTGCAGTACTATATCCTGAATGGTAAGACAGAAAAAGTCTAACAAAGTCAACATCATTGCCATTAGGAATCAATGTGAACAGTGATGGTTCATGGTTACAAGCAAAAAATTAGTTCCATTAAAGGCGGTTGATCAATTATAATTACAATGAAAGAAATGCTTTGGATCTGTCAGTACATTGACTACTTTATCAACCACTGTACATAACTTTTTTCTCAGCAAAAATAGAGAGCGGTTCAGTAGCCCAACCATGAACACAAACAGTAGGTCTCATGGGGGGGGGTCTCTTAAACATTTATGCACATTTGGGAGGCCATAAATAAGATACTTAACTAAAACATATTCATATAAATCTCTCCCAACGTAAGCAATTCATATAAACTCACCTGTATATCATTCAAAAGTCCATTAACATCTACATTACTAAGTTTCTGGTAAGTAGAGACATCATTCAGCATACTAGTCATACTCTATAAATATCTGGAAGTGTCCATTAGCACAATCCCACCCCCTTTATGAGCTGGTCGAACCTGCACATGTTCAAATGATATTAATTCATAAAGAGCATGAAATTCAGTCTTGGTCAAGTTGTAAAATAGTTTCTTATGTTTGCAATTCAATGCTTTTCTAATATCTTGCTCACACAGTCTAAGAAAAGCTTCAGCCAGGGGTGCATTAATTGGAACAAGCTGACTGGGCTTTTTAAGTGCGACATTCTGGGACTGTGCATTACCATAAATAGATTTTAGAGAAATGTTTCTCACAAAAAGTCTCAAATCTAATAAAACTTCACTCAGTACTGAACTTTAGCAGGTGTAAAAGGCAGTCCTTTATTAAGGACTTTTTACTTGCTCTTCTCTGAGAACAATAGTTGAAATGTTGAAAATCAAATTTGTAGAATCTTGCTTCAGACTGCAGGTCCCAGATCCAACTGGGTTTGCCCTCATAGGTAGGTACTAGGCTATCTGCCCTGGGGCCTATATAAGCCTAGCCAAAAAGGTTCTTTTTTGCTCCATGCAATTCCCACTGCTGGAGTGATTCCTTTTTTCTGGTCTCTTCTTTCTTATCAGATGCAGACGTTGTAAATCCAAAAAGGGTGACTTCTTAACATCACAAGTAGACCCAGCAAGTTGTACAACATTATTGACAGGTATATTCTATCTGAGACAGAAACATTTAAAGGAGTGGTACATTCTTTAGCCAAATTAAGAGTCTCACCATTTGTGGTAACAGAGGTTCAACACGATTGGGAGGAGAGACTTGAAAGGCAATTTAAAAGGAACAGTAAAAAGACATCTGTAGTGCTTCCAATTATGCAGCAAAGTCTAGAGGGTTTAGGATTTTTCCATGGATGTGTTTGCTTAGGTATATTCATATCCCCAACAGACTTCAGAGAAGTTTTCCTCAATACATAGCAATTGCTGGAGGTGTGATGATAATGATAGATGTAACTGGGAAAGTGTTTTTTGGGAATGTGTCAAGTTGTCAGATTTTAAAAATTCCTTAGAGTAATTTGCCAGATATGTTGGTGGAGTAAATCATTGTAAATAAAGAAATTATTCCTTTGAATTGGGATATAAGGCATGGATTGTCTATACACAAGACCTTGCTAAGTTTAGTGTTGTTGGCTGTGAAAAAGCAATCATTAGAAAATGAAAATAAAAAAATATAAGGACTGTAAATCAAGTATTGAATATTGTAAAGGAAATAAAAAATGAAGGTGGAATTTTTAGAAAAAGGAAAGAGCAAATTATATAAAATTAAATTGAATTTGTGGGAGGAATGCATACAGAATAATGTTTGGGAGGAGTTAAATTTAAGGGATTGCAAGATGTGAGCAATTCATGTAATATTAGAATGAAAGAAAATAAAGCATATGGTTATAATGCACAAAGTCAATTAAAATGTTTAAAATGATTTATTTTCTTCTCCATAAGTGTGTATATACCCCTGCCATTGTTCAATTTGTCATAAATAAAGGTGTGTAAAAAAAAGAAAAGAAAATTTACTCTAGGACTGCCCCCCACCCAATAGTACTTATGGACAGCTCCTAAATTATTTTTTCCATGCATGGGTCCTCTCAGATTATCTATCGTATGATCCCGTTTATTCTTATTGGGAATATCAACCATGAGATGGGTAATACCAGTCTATAACCAATGAGATCAGTTATTTCAAGCACACAAAGGAAGCTGAAAATGGCCTGCAAAGGCAACTAGCCTAGTAGTTAAGTATGAATCTAAAAAGATGGATGGAAAAAGGCACGGAGCATCCTTATTCTGTTTTGGCTAACATAGTCATGCTTTTGGAATCTTCTTCACTGGTCAGTCAGTTGTCCTCATTGACTGATGCTAGTATACCTTCTGTCATATGCATGAGATTCTCATTTGATTGTTGATAGCTTCTGTCTTACAACTTGGTCCTCTTGGTCCTCTTATAGCCAGAATCCGTGTGCTGTCTTCCAATGTACATGTCAGTTTTTAAGGCCATGCAGAAACTGTATAATAAACAATTTCTACATGGAATACATCCTGGTTGTGATTGTCCGATAAAAAGTACATGCATTTATCTAGTAGTCTGCTGGTAATTGATACAAGTTCTTCTTTTGGTTGAGGTAAAATAAATCCTTTGATTCTGCATGCTCTGTTAAATCTGAGATGTTTATCTTGCCCAACTTTTCAGCACACCCTTCCATCCATTGGACTGATGCCCTCCATAGAGGACAGGCTTGCATGTTTCTTTCCAAGTAGAAAATAATTTTTGCTGATTTGTGTTTGGATAACAGGGAGGTTCCAAAAAGAAGGTAGGAACTCCACCTAAACAAAGGACAATCAAATAAGTCAGAATGACTATGTAAGGACTTTTTTCCCTACTTCCATTATGGTAGTCCTTTTATCCCTTCCAGAAAGTCTGAATCTCCATTTCTCTTTTTGCTAACATATTGATCTGATGTCAATTTTCATTCATTCCTCAACAATCCAACCTTCATATCTGACTCGGATGCTTTTTACAGTTCGTGGATACTAGAAACTCTTGAGCTCCTACCTTACCTATAATGGTTTAGTCCCCTATCATATCCCACATCTCATTTGCCGCCTTTACATACTGGTGTGGTCATTGTCATTGTTAGCTTTCGAGCTTTAGTGTGGTATTAGTGAGTGAAATAAGAATGATATATTTTCTTACTTTATTTAGATCTTTTATATATTTCTCCCTTATCCTTTTACTCTCACATGTGTATTCTTAGTCTACCATTCTTGGTAAATTCTCTCTGACTTATACCTTTGTGGTAATCTTTTTAATTTCCATTGTTGGTAACCCTCTTTTCACTTTCTTTCTTCCTTTCTTTTTTTATTAGTTGAAAAAAACTCTGTCTTGTATTTATATTCTTACTGTATTTACATTTTCTGCTTCAACATGGCTGTAAAACCTTTGGGATTTAAGAAATGTAAAGATTACGGGCACAAAATACCTCAGTCTGATGGACGTGATTCCTGTGAGTATTGCTTAGGCCCAGCAAATTTTAAAAAATCATGTGAAATTTGTAAGACTTTTCTTCCACAGGCCTTAGTGGATTGCAAAAATAAACTGATTCTAAAAGGTTTATTGCCAACTTATTTTTCGGAGATTTTATCTAGAGCTCAACCTCCAAAAATTTAGATAAGAAGGAGTCCAGAAAGCATACATCGGATCCTTCTGGTTCCTCCACTCATAGCTCTCCTTCTCGTAAGGCATCTAACCAGTCTGATCTGAGCTCGTTGGATCCGAAGACTAACTCCTCACATCTGACAGTGTCTGATAACAGATTCTCATCATCAGATCTGACGCACTCGGAGCCAAAGAAGCTCCCTAGGATCCATTATGCGTCTTCTCTAGACCCTGTTCCTTTCTGTGTACCATCGCCCTTCTTAGAGAAACGCAATCATTCTAGGACCCCTTCAGTGGTCTGGTCTTCTAGAATTCTGACACAGGCAGATGTGGATAGAATGATGAAAAAATTTCTCTTGGCACAAATTCAGTTGGGATTTCTCCAGGCTCCTACCCCATTGGGTCCAGAGACCTTCACTAGTACTACTACACCCATTTTCGCTCCTTCTCAGATCTGACCTTCAGCTTCAGAGCTCTTGGATCCAAGACTCCTGGAACTGTATGTGTCAGATCCAAAAATGGTTGTATCTTTAGCTCTGATACCTTCTCTGAGTAGACTGACTCTCTATGCATTGGAGATTGATGACTCTTGGAGCCATACAGGTCCGAGTTAACTCTGAAGTTGTCGGAGCCATCTCTGCCCCTCTGAGCCTCAGCTTTAGACAGTTTGGCTATGATCTCTGCCTCAGGTGGGCTGCCTGTGGTCAGAGTGAGCCAACAATCTGGAAGCATGTCCTGGCACCATCAACCTCCTTCTCCCAGGACATTCTGCCATTTAGGTAGTAGAGAGAGTTTTCTCTACTTCTAGAGGAAGGATGACCCCACGGATCCATCTTCCAAATCTCTTATGTCTTTGTGCCTTGAGCCTGAACACTGCACTCCACAGGGATAGCCAGCCCAAAATCTCCAGACTACCCAGCAGGGTATACTTATATCTTCTGATAATTTTCCGGAGCATCCCGCCGAAGACGTCCATAGGAAGAAAAACTGCAGGAGGAGGCACTTAGACTTTTCTCACGAGTCAGGTACTGAAGATACCAATTTTGATGAGGGGAAAGGGTCCCAAAGATCGTTACCTGATGACATCTCCTTTAGAGACATCCTGGAGATCCTAAAGCAAAGGGGTGGTTGGTCTACCGATAACTCTTCCCAAGAGGAAACTGTATTTCTGAAAGCTTTTAAGTCTGGCCCATCTGCACTCTGCCCACCTAGATTTGATCTCTAGGTGGATGTGGAAGGAACCCGATGCTGTTGAGCTGATCCCCAAGAGACCAGATAAGATCCTGGCACCACCAAAGAAAATGGAAGAGAATTCTGGAGTAAAGGAGTACCAATAGATGCCATAGTCGTAGCAGCAGCCATGAAGAAGGAACTCTTGGAACAGAGTTCATCTGTCCATCCCCCCAACAGGGAGTTCAGGGCTTTGAACAGATTTGGGAACATGTATATGCTTCAGCAACCTTTGCAGGCAGGTCTCTGAATTATTTGCCACACTTCACCGGACTTCAGAGGGACTTGGTTAAAAACTTTCCAAGTTCCTGTCTTGGACCATTACTCCTGAGGCAGAGAGTTCTATTGCCTCACAGTTGGCTTCTCTACAATTCATCTCAAATTCGTTCATGAGGCTTATTTCACATGCAGCTGAAGGTACCTCAAGTGTGGCAGGTTCAGGCATTTCCATTAGGAGACATACCTGGATGTGCCTGTGTGATTTTGCGAATCCCTGCAAGTTCTCCTTCATCAATGATGCCATTGACGGAAGTTCTTTGTTTGGCCCAAAGGTTAAAGACACACTGTCCAGGTGTGAGCAGGGTGGCAAGACCTTGTTTGCATGGAACATATGTTTTTTTCTAGGAATCAACGAGGTGGCTGAAAAACATGGTTCAGAAAATCCCAGGGTCCTTTCCACGATCCATATGGAGATAGTCCCCTCAGAGGTGGGGGGGGACTCTAATGGAAGGCTCCACCCGTGAGGCAGAGGAGACCTGCAGAATCAAGGATCTAGGGAATTCTTTATTTGACAGATCCTAACAGTGTTCCTGAAAGGAGGCCCGATTGTCCACCTCTGGAGGTAGTTGTGGATCATTTATCCCTGCACCAGAGAGCCTAGCTAGACATTACAAAAAATACTTGGGTGCAGAGGATTATTTTCAGAGGTTATATAATACTACCCCCACCCCCTTAACAGTAAACAAAATTCTCAATGTTCCACCCAGTCAGAGGAAAGCAGCAGCACTAGGAAAAAAAAAAAGCAGCTAGAAAAAAAAGAGTCATCCAAGAGGGACCCCCAGACCAGAAAGAGTCCTGAACTTGCTCAGTATTCTTTTTAGTGCCATCGAAAACAGAGGACTGGAGACTAATTTTGGATCTCAGCATTCTGAACAAGTCAGTTCAGTACACTAATTTCCAGATGGTCACGGTTCAGTCAATTTTGCCTTTCCTGCACAAGGAAGACTGTATGTGCTCAATAGGTCTTCAAGATGCATACTATTGCATAAAAATGAACAATGATCCAGAAGATACCTCTGCTTCAGGCTGGGAGCCAATCATTATCAATTCAGAGCTCTGCCCTTTGGACTCATCACAGCCCCTAGGGTGTTCACCAGATGCATGGCAGTAGTAGCAGCTCACTCAAAACTGCAGGGATCTGGGTGTTTCTGTACTTGGGCGACTGGCTGCTAACCGCTGTGACCAGGCATCTTCTGATAAAAACATGAGATTATGTACTCCTGCTTTGCTCTCATCTAGGAATTTCTGTCAGTCAAAACAAATCTCGGCTAGAACCATCTAAGATATTTGAGTTCATAGGGGCCTTGTTCAATACGGTATCGGTGACTGCCTCCTCTCCCTTGCTAAAGATACAAACAGTTTGATTTCAAGTCAAAAAGATAATTCAAAATGCTTCTCTATCAGCTTGATTGATTCTACAAATCCTGGGGACAGTGTCCTCTGCGACAGTTTTGGTTCCATCAGTAAGATACCGTATGAGAATTCTTCAGTGGACCCTAGCATCTCCATGGTCTATTCTGTGCCAATCTATGTCCAACCAGATCAGAGTAACTCACGCATGCAAAATGTTCCTCTGTGGTGGATTCGCTCAGATCAAATATTAGAAGGCCATCCCTTCATTCTTCCTCAGCCCAAAGCCATAGTGACCACAGACGCTTCCTAAACTGGGTGGGAGGGCACTTCTTGGGAAAGATAGTCCAAGACATCTGGTCCCTCGAAGAGGCCAACAGGCATGTCAGTGCCTTGGAAATGAAAACAGTACTTCTAGTGTTGCAGGCCTTTCAAGATTCTCTCCCTTCTGGAACTGTTGCAAATCAGATGGACAATACATCAGTGGTATGGTACTTCAACAAATAAGGAGAAACCAGATCTTGCCCCTTATGTCAAGAAGGTCTGAGAATGTGGCAGTAGGTAATCTCATTCAATTGATTTCTGACAGCAGCGCACATTCTGTGGAAATCCATTGTGGTAGCAGACAAGTTGAGCAAGTCAGTTTTATTGCCTCACAAGTGGTCTCAACACGAAAACTGCAGTAATGATATTCCACCAGTGAGGCTAACCTTGCTGCGATCTCTTTGTATCTCCTCTCATCAACAAGTGCAGTATGATGCCCCTACTGCGGGAATCTCTGAGAGATGCTGGTCTCTATGATTGGCCCTCGGTCTCCTTTATACTTAACCCCTCAAACCTCTTTTCTCTAAGTTTCTTCAGAAAGCATCTCGATGAAGAGCACAGTCGTCCTCATTACACCTTTTTGGCCTCGTGAAATTTGGTTCCCCTTTCTTTGGCATCATCTAGTTCGCCCACCATGGATTCTGGATCTAATTCCAGACCTCCTGTCTCACCCGATAGGCATGATTCACCCAGACATTTCAGGCCTAAAGTTGACCACATGGTTTCTTCACTTCAGTTGAAAGCCATACAACCAAGGCCGTCCTCCCCTGTATGTCGTATTCTTTTGTCTTCCCATAATGCTTCCACTAGGAAAATTTACAGAAGTAAATGGAAAAGATTTGCTTTTTGGGCACAACAAATCCTTTTTCAGCACCAGTACCTAAAGTTTTTGACCTTTTGGATGCAACGTTTAATGAAGGGGCTAGTTCCTCGACTGTTAAAAGTGCAACTAGCTGCCATTTCTAATTTCCACTTAGGAACAAGTAACTCCTCCTTACCTTCTTCAAAACTTTGTAAGGCCTTTTTAATGGGAACATTTCTTCTTAGACCCCCTTTTAAAGATCCAACTCCACCATGGGATTTGAATTTAGTATTGCAAGCTTTAATATAATCTCCATTTGAACTATCAGCAAAGTGTGAACTAAAATTTCAACCTAGAAAACTATAGTTTTAGTAGTTAAAATGTCTGCTCATAAAACCTCTGAACTTCAAGCCCTATCTTCTAAGCCTCTGTATTTAATTTACCGTAAAGATAGGTTAGCATTACGAACCAACCCATCCTTCCTTCCTAAGGTGATGTCAGAATCCAAATCAGTGTATTAAATAATCTTCCAATTTTCTTTTCAAATTTTACGAATAAGGGAGAATACATGTTACATTTGTTGGATGTTTACAAACAGTTAACGTTTCTATTTGCATAGAACAAAAAAAATCTGAGAAAAACAAATCCGTTATTTGTTTCTTTTGCAGAATCAAAATTGGACAAAACTAGTTACCAAAGTAACTATAGCCAAATGGTTAACTGATTTGCATTTCTTTTGTCTACAACAAATTAGGTTCTTTTTTGTCAAAATCATTAAGAACCCATTCATCTATGGCTAATACTCATACTTTTATTCCTCATTACAAATTGGATTTGGTCTTGAGGGGAAGAGCATCTTTCGGCTCAACAATGCTCAGGAATATCCTTCCTTAGAGTCCTCCTGTAACTGGGGACTGTGTCCAGGCCAAAAAAAGAAGGGACTCTGGCTGACAAAGTTCGCAGACGATTACAAGTTGGGAGCTATTATTAACTCCCCAAGTGATGTTGACATCCTACAGAAAGGCCTCAACACCAATGACTGGTGTCAGAACCATGGCCTTAAGCTGAATGCCAAAAAATGTGTCGCATTCCCCTTGGGAAAAACCCAGTTCCCTTGATTTACCACATTGAAGGTAGTCCACTGAACACAGAAGGTGTTATAAGAGATCTGGGAACACAGTTTGAGAGCAACCTGTCTTTTGACCACCACGTTGCCACTCTGGTCAGAAAGTCCTTCTATGTGGCATATCTCATTACTAAGGGTTTTGCATCCCAGAAGAAAGAGGTCATTGTCTCCTTCTACTCTTCCCTCATTAGGCCAGTCATCAACTGCAATGCCCCATTTGGCATGTACTTTACTATACACCTGCAACAACTGGAGAGGCCGTAAAAGTACCTCACAAAGAGGATCCTAGGCCATAAACACTTGTCCTATATGGACAGACTCAAAAAAACTCCAACTATTCTCTGTCTCATATTGCCTTAGAGGTGATCTCTGCTTGACTTACAAAGCCATGTCTGACCCAGTTGTGTTAGAAATGCTACATCTAAAGAAATCCCAATCCCTCTGCACCACATGCTCCAGAGACCTCAACCTCATTACACAATCAACAGAACATGCTGGAGAGACAGGTTCATAACCCAGAGACTGCCAATGCTATGGAACAGACTTCCTACACATGTCAAGCAGAGTACCTCACTGGCCCTCTTCAAGAGTAATCTTAATGAGTGGATGGGAAATAGAAAATTCACCCTAGGGATCACTCCAGTGGCTCTACTCTTCAGAGGCACTAGGAACTAAGGTCAGGTGGCACGATGCTAGGGTGATCCTATGGGCTAGGCTTGTAAAGGCTCCAGGGCCAATAGCTTAGTACACACCTATGAACTTGTTGAGGAATGAATGAAAATTGACAGCATCAGGTAAGAAGTTATGAACTCACTATAAAGTTCCATCTGTGTTGTCCATTTTCATTCTTCCTCAACTCCCCTCCTTCCAAACCCCTACAATCTGGTTTTTGACTTCTGGAAGAACAAGAAAATAATAAGGGAACCAATGTTCCTGCCTTTGGGCTCCAGATATTGATTTCTTATCCTGGTGCTGTTTCTAAATTTCCATGAAGCTATAAGGCCAGCAAACAAGATCTGATTATGGTAGGGGACTAGAGCATTATGGATAAGGGAGGAGCTCGAGTGTTTCCAGTATCCACGAGCTGTAAAAAGCAGCTAGGTTGGATCCGAGGGTCGGATCCAAACCCACTTGTTGAGGAAGAATGAAAATGGACAACACAGACAGAACATTATGGTGAATACATAACTTCTTTTATTCAGACAAATGTGTTCTGAAAGTCGTTCAGCACGGGTACAGATGGCAGTGGGAAGAAATCCTTCCTTTCCAGAGAATTTTTCCACATCCACCAGACCAAACCTGTCTGTTCCCTCCTGTTCTATAGTGCATGCTTTCTCTGGAGATTAAAAAAAAAATTATTCCTTCCCAGTGAGG
The DNA here is from genome assembly GCF_019279795.1 of Protopterus annectens. Classification (NCBI taxonomy): domain Eukaryota; kingdom Metazoa; phylum Chordata; order Ceratodontiformes; family Protopteridae; genus Protopterus; species Protopterus annectens. The sequence goes on along the minus strand of NC_056731.1, from coordinate 1,121,399,860 downwards.
AAAAAGTTTTTGTTCAAGAATACCTCTAGTGCCACAGAAAAAAATGTCTGGAGGCCAGTTCTGGACATTTTTTTCTTAAATCAGTCTGTGATAGTACCCTGGTTCAGAATGGTTTCACTGCACAATCTTTTACCCTTTCCGTTCTCATTTTATTTATTTATTTTTTTTGGTAACCTTAGATTTAAAAGATGCTTATCATGAAATTTCTGTCCATCTAGACTTCAGACATTTCTTAAGGTTTTATGTGTCTGGAACACATTATCAGTTCTCTGCTTTACCCTTTGGACTATCCACAGTTCTAAGAGTCTTTACAAAGTTTCTAGCTCCAGTTGTAACACATTGCAGGCTACATGTAGCCACATTTTTCCATATTTAGAAGTCTTGCTTATCTTTGCAGAGTCTTTTTCTATTTGTCAGGAATGCCTCACTTGGGAGAGAGATCTCCTATGCAGACTGGGATTCCAAGAGAACATTCAACAGTCTATTTTGACTGCATCACACAGGATCATGTTCCTGGGGTGTCTACCTCACTATGAAGATCTTTTCTTCCACAGGAAAAATAGATCTGTATTTATAACTTTTTTCCAGGGGGGTTTCCACTAAGACTTTGGTCACTGAGAAGGAATACCTCAGGATTCTGAGTCTCATAGCATCTATAATTCTCATGATATGTCTATCAAGACTCCTCTTAAGAAAGATACAGTGGTATCTCAAGTCTCTTTGGTTCCAGCACCAACACCCATTATCTTTTCCAATTCCTGTTTTGGGATTTGTGAGAAGAGAACTCACTTGGTAGAAACATCAAATATCCCTGCAGCTAGCTAGCTAGCATTCCCTGTACTTTAAGATGATGTGATCCTGGAGGTAGTATGTATAAATTCTGAGGATGTGGAAGGTGTAGCTCCACACTTAAGGGACCACCTGCAAAAAAAAGAAGCAAGTTTCTGGATGTACAGTTTTGGTTTGAATCACTGTGTATTTCTAGGAACACTTCACAATGCCAAAATCCTGAAAGATCGAATTTCATATGGCCGAGACCATATGATTGAACTTTCGGAATCCCAGCATTGTGAACAGAGATCTGCATGCAGCGCGGAATGGGAGATTTCCCTTTTCCTCGCTTTAGTGCGATCATGGAGTTGGAATATTTAAGTAGCGGGGGGGTGGGGGGTGCAGGGGGCTTGTCCCTCTGCAGAAACATTTAAAAACATTTTTTTGAGTTGTTTCAGAATTTCGATATTACGAAACATCGATCATATGGTCTCGATCATATAAAATTCGATGTTTCAGAATTTCGAGATTCAGAAGTGAATCCGTATTTTTCACATAATCAAATCTCATAGTTTTGATAGAGAGCTAATTCCATTTGTAGACGTTTAGATCATACAGTCAGTAACAAGAATTATTATTCCTTGTCAGCAACATGCATTTCTTTAGACTGTTCTTCAGAACAGTTTTTTTTGTTGCCCATGCAAATATGCACAATGTTGCCTTTCTGTTTTGATCAGGACTAGCTTATTCTGTCATGACAAGGGTACGCTTTACATTCTCTGTCACGTTAGCCAGGATGTTGATAGTTTGGAATGCCAGATTGCATGGCTGAAAAGTTCTGCATTATTTGGAATGATTTGGTGTACCCCTTGGATATTGAGCTTCTCCTGTTTCCTTCTCTGATCAAGGATTTGGAATAATGAGAGAATGCAGTTCAGAGAGTGGTCCCATTTCTCTGCCTCTGCCTTTTCCTTCTCAAGTACAAACTACAAGTGCATCAAACTTGGGTTTTGGATCTCACTTAAATGCTGAAAGTGGAGGGTATGCAGTTTCCCACTGAAGTAAATATCAGTTTGAAATGTTGGCAATGGAACTAGCTACAAGGGTGTTCAAGAACTGCTTAAGATAGGGCAAGCTGCTGGTAGTGTTTGACACATCCACAGTAAAGCATAGAGTAAAAAAACACGTATCTTTTGAGCAGAAGGAACATGAATATATGTGACTTTCCTTTGTCCCTGAACATCCACCCGACGGCTTGTATCTCTGCAAGTAGCAGGTCAGTTGACACAATTTTTAAGGGCAGAATTGACAATGATTGGGAATAGTTTCCATGGATCTTTTCTCCTCTTCTCATGTGCAACCACCACTTTTCATAACCAGAGGCCAGAACATGAGTATGTGACGCCTTTTCACATTCCTTCCTGTTCCTGTTATTCATAAAAAAAAGTTTTTAAAAGCAAAGCACAGTAAATCTTAACTAATTATGATAACTCTCTTGCTAAACCAACCATGTTTCGTTCTTCTTCAGAGTGTCTTCCCTTCTCTGAGGAGATCCTGTTTTAGCAGCAGGGATGAATTCTTCATTCTTCCATGAACAATCTGGAAGACGACATTTTTATTCTGAGTAGTACCTCATTTTCTTCTGTTATTGTTAAGATTTTGCATGGGGCAAGGGAGATGACCACTAAGAAGTCTTGTTTATCCAGATAGAAAGTACTGTTTTATGTCAGTGAGGTAGCTTGTTCTTTTCTTTTAATGATATGTTTTGAATTCTAGATTAATTTGTCCCTTCTGTTTAGCCTTTGACTTATTCTTTCTCTAAAAAGTGCATTGCTCTGTACTGTCAGCTTGTCTTCTTGTGGATCAGCCTCTTTCTTCCTTCCCTGATAAATACTTTTGAATGGAATACTCCCACTTAGACCACTGGAACAGACTTTGTCTCTTGCTAGTTATATGAACTTCATTTTGTACTAGTTTTTCACGTTCTTTTGGAATGCTGTTTTATTTTTAACAGTCACTCCAGACTGGCATGTTTCTGAATTGCAGATGATGGTGTGTGTAATTGCCCTAATTCTAGATCAGTTAGAGGAAGTTATGTCTTCTGTAACATGCAGTCTCTCCATTTCTCCCCTTTTTCCACATTCTGCCATTTTCTTCTTCCTTATCTTTGTTATTTTGCTGACAACACAACTGGATACATTATTCATGATGGGATGGAAATCTGACAGGACTGGAGTATGACTGTCAGTTCTCTGAGTGCTGATAGTGCGGATCATAAAGTATGATAACTACTTTCAGTTTGCACTTATCCCCATTGTATTTTGCCCATGGAGTTAGTGTTTATAAATTAGGTTGGGAGTGAGGTCCCTGGTGCAGAGGGGCTTGCGTCCTACAAAAACAATTGCATGTGTGCTTGTTTACATGTGGAGTGTTTTGCACTTTTTGGAAGTTTTATCTGCTGAGTGATCCTATCATCTGTGGCTTAATTCCTAGGGATTACCAAAGTTGGATTTTTGTACCGTCTTCCTACAGATCTGTCATTCTGATAAGTACCAATAGCTTAATCTTTTGCTCTGAATTCTTGAAATCTACTGAACAAGTGTCTTGGAATTGCAATAACAACTCTTAGTCTCCCAACTCTGTGCATTGTTTCAGACAAATCCCATCAGCAGTGTCATGGAGCCTCTCCTTGATCTCTTTCTTTGACGTCTGTGGCACCTGTACAGTTTGCCCATTACAGACCAGAGCTCCACTAGGTATAGAAAATCCAGAGGTCTGGTAGAGTAAAAGAGAGCAGCCCATTCTCACACATGCTGTCTTTTTTCTATACTCTACCCCCCTTCCCATCTGTTGTGCAGTGATATATGTGTGGATCGAGAACACCTGAAATATACCGGTGTGTTCCACAGTTTGTACTGCAAGACTTGATTCCACAGTCTCCACAGAAGACTGTGGCCCTGAGCGCAAAAAAAAAAAACTCTGATAGGCTAAATGACCTGGCAAAATGCTGTTTAGTCCCTATCCTACCAGCTGACTACGTAGGGCACAGGTCTGCAGATAAAGCCCACATTGCCTAGGCCACAGTCAGTGCTTCTTCTCTTTGCACCATGGAGCTGATGACCAGTCCAATGCATTCTGTTTACCTGCAGCTTTATTTACTTTGGCATCCTAAGGGAGTGTTTCATTTTTTTTTTTTTTTGCCTACTTCTGCATGTTTTGATCAACTACTGTTTGTGGGATTCTTATAAAGTAAAATTTTTACTTCTTAGTCTATTTTCCATTTAATCTATTTTCCACTGCAGTCTTTGTATGTCATCTTCTACATTATATAGTCAATCCATGCATTCAGCTATTACATCATCTTTGTCTTTAGCTCTTCTTTCCATTTTTCTTTGCTTCCTGGCACTTTCTGAAATTAGAGGATCAGTTTCTGTTCTCTTTGTTTTGTGCACCTATAACCCTGTCATACACCTGTCAGTATATAAATAATTAAATCCACATTACTTTCCACTTTGAGTCCCTGCAATTTTTCATGAGAGCCTCTGAGAATTTAATGTGCTTTTCATCAATAACCATTGATCTGAAGTTGTTGTCTTCATTTGATCTTCAACCAGTGGGTTATTGGATCTGGAATGGATCCGACTTGACTGCATATCCATCATCTGATCTGAGCTCCAAGCTTCTCCCCTACCCATAATGCCCTTGTCTCCGTCCTCCCTTCAGATCTCGTTTGTTGTGCTTCATGTCTGCATCGCAGTCTGTGCTCTAGGCTACAGTTTTTTGAGTAAGTGACTTTTTTCTACCTTTTTTTTTCTACCATTTGACTCTCCTTTTTAAACCTTTCTATTTCCTACCTTCTCTCACGCTCTCAATGTCGGTTTATATTAAAAAAAAAAAAACCTTCTTTTCTTCTGCCCGCGTGTGTGTGGCCTCTTTGTGTGTGAGTGAGTGTTGAGCCTTTTGGTTGGGAGTTTGGGTGAAACCCCTAAACCAGGCTTCTGAAAATGCATGGACTGTGGCCACAAACTCTGTCCAGCTGATGGCCACACTCTGTGTGTTGAATGTCTTGGGGCTGCCCACTTGGATAACTCCTCTTCTATCTGTGTCAGGTTTAATCCCCATGCACTGATGGACAGGAGGGATAATTAATTTTGAAGGGCCTTCTCCCCTCTCCTACCACCGGTGCCCAGACATCTTCTGCCCCAGCTTGTGCTTCCATGTCCGCCCCGGCCTCTGGGACTCAACCTCCCTCCAAGAGGTCCAGGATGGAGACAAGTCTTCTAAGTCTAAGGACAGGGCCAGGAAGTGATCCCCGGATCGCTCATCCTCAACAGGCCCTCCAGCTAAAGTTAGGTCAGCTCTGAGGATGGAGTCCCCCGGCTCCATTCCCCTTGGTTCTCTCCAGAGCCAGAGGAGCTTTGGACCTGGTTGCTGGCTCAGGCCTCCCCTCACTGCCCCTGTAGGCCAGTGTCGATGGCCTCCTCTTCCTGCTCCACCCACAGTCTCACTGAAGCGGAGATGGATAGGATGATGCAGAATTTTACCTCACCCTGATACAGATGGAGTCTTGCCTGCCCTCTCTCCCTCCGAAGCAGGGGGGGCATGCAGTCTGTGTTCATCCCCATAACCCCTTCTCCGATCTGACCTCTGGTTTTGGAGCCTTGATCCGAGGACACTCAGTGTCAAGGGTTTGGCTCCGATGGTACATTGTACCTCGACACTGGCCATGACCTTAAGCAGGTCGGATCTGACTAGCTCAGATCCATTCGGCACTCAGATCCGTAGTCACGGAGCATAGCCTCTCCCACAGAATCTCGGTGCCCTGAGGCTCGCCTCTGGCTCCCCCGTTGGGTAAGAGGGTTACAGCACCTTCCATTGTCATTTCTCTGGAGGTCCGTTCCCCTTCGGGCTTCGATGTGGTGGAGAGGGTCCTCTCGATCCCATCGAGACCCTTGATAATCTCGTCTTTGGAGTCCGCCCCAGCTCCCTCTGTTTTTGACATGGACCCAGCCATCCTGCCATGCCAAGGACAGCCTGCCACCTCTTTGCCCCAGGGTGTTGGTGAGTCCTCCCCAGAAAACTCCACTGAGGTTGTTCCTCGGAAATGTATGTGCAAAAGGAGGCACTTGGACACCCCCCCCCAGAGTCCTTAATGGAAGACACCGATTTGGTGGAAGGTGGAAGGTCCCCCCCAAGGATCTCTCCATTGGAGATATTGTGGAACTCCTACGTCAGCATGAGGGGTGGTCTGCCCAAAAACCTACCTTGGATGAATCTGTGTTCCTGGAGGCATTTGGCGCAGGACCCTCTACTTCCTGGGTGTCCTCTCCTGCAGATCCACTAGAGGTTCTTATAACATCTCTGGCATGGAAGGAGCCATACACGGTGGAGCCCATTCCCAAATGCCTGGACAAAATTTTGAGTGCCCCTATGGACAGGACCTATTGGACCAAGGGATCGCCGGTTTTCTCAGGAGAGCTCTACGGTCCATCTTTGACCAAGAGTCCAGGACGATGAACCATTTTGGGAAGTGGGTGTATGCTTCAGCGACATTTTTCTCTGTGCGCTGAATTATTTGGCACACATGATTAGGCTCCAGTGAGACCTAATCAAAGACATCATGGAGTCTACCCCTGGGTCCAATGTCAGCAGAGGACAAGAAAGTGTTCTCCTCTCGAATGGCCACTCTGACATCTATCGCTAACACCTCTATGCTCTCCTATCCCATGCAACTGAGGCTGCCGCTAGAGCTGCCAGTACAGGCATTGCCATCAGGTGCCATGCTTGGCTCTATGTTTTTTCGGAACCCTTTAAGGTGTTTCGGTTCCACCCTTTTTGGAAAGTTGGTACCTGACACCTTAGTTTAGAGTGCGAATGATGGGAAGACTCGTCTGCTGTTGGGATCCGTTTTTTGGCCCCTGAACAAACCACCTCTAGAAATCAGCGAGGGGCAAAGAAGATGTGGTTCCAGAAATCTCAGCGCTATTCCCAGGACACTCAGGACTTACCTTCCCCCAGGGGCAGAGGGGGATTTGATAGATGACACCCAAGAGGCAGAAGGTGTCTGAGAAATCATTGGTCTTGAGAGCCTTTCTCGGAATGACCCATGCAGCAACCCTGAAGGGTTGCCCATCTGCTCATCTCTGGAGGCAGTCCGGGGTCGCCTCTTGCTATATCCAACAGCCTGGGGGTCCATCCCAGAAGATCATTGAGTGTTGCAAATTATATCCAGAGGTTATTCAATCCCCTTTCTCAAGCCACTTCCACCACCCAGACATCTCCCAGATGTTCCACTTGTGCAAAGGAAGGATGCAGCTCTGGAAATTGCAAAGCTGCTAGAAAGGTGAGTCATCCAACCCGTCCCCCCAGACCAGTCTGGATTAGGCATTTATTCCAAGTTTTGTTTGGTGCCAAAGAAGATGGAGGACTAAAGACCCATTCTGGATCTTTCCATCTTGAACCTGTCAATAGCCAAGATGAAATTCTGGATAGTCACCCTGCAATCTATTCTACCCTTACTGCAGGAGAGCGATTGGATGTGCTCGATCGACCTTCAAGATGCATACTACCACATCAAAATGGACAGGTGCTCTCGGATGTTTCTCTGCTTCTGGCTGGGAGCCGGTCATTACCAGTTCAGAGTGCTCCCCTTTGGTCTCACCACAGCCCCCAGGGTGTTCACCAAAGTGATGGCAGTGGTAGCGGCTCACCTGAGACTCCAGGTTGTACAGGTCTTCCCCTACCTGGACGACTGGCTCCTCGCTGCTCCTTCCAGGCATCAGCTCTGCCAAGTGAGGGATTCCTTCCTTCTCTTAGCCCAGAGGTTGGGCATTACCATCAATCTTAGCAGGTCGTCACTGGCCCTGGTTCAAGTGTTAGATTTCATTGGGACTCAATTGGACACAATTCAAACCAAGTCTTTCTTACCTCAGAGAGAATACAGTCTCTGAAGCTTCATGTCCTTTGTATTCTTCAAGCTCAGTCACTGACAGCAGAAATGGTGCAAAGGGTTTTGGGGTCCATGGCGTCCATGATCAATCTTTCACCCATGGCGCTTTTCACATGCGGGTTCTTCAGTGGACTCTCACGGTTCAATGGTCCATGTTAGATCTCCCATTTTCACCCCCATTTTCGAGTCTCTCAGGTGTGCAGGGACTCTCTTCTGTGATAGATTCATTCTCCGAATCTTGTTCAAGGTTTCTGTTTTCTTCCACCTTCCCCCTCTGCCACTGTGACCACGGATGCCTCCCTGCTTGGGGGGGGGGGGGGGGCACTGCTCAGGAAGGACAGTCCAAGGCACATGGTCCCCTCTACAAGACCAGGTTGCATATCATCATCCTGGAGATGAGGCTGGTGCTTCTAGCGTTGCATGCTGTCCATGCCCAACTTCCCCCAAGGACAATTGCTATCCAGATGGACAATATGTCTGTGGTCTGGTACATTAACAAGCAGGGAGGAACCAGGTCTTATCCCCTATGTCACGAAACCATGAGAGTGTGGGAGTGGGCAATCTCCACCTGCCGTTTTCTGGTGGCAACTCACATTCCAGGGAGGTCCAACGTTCTGGTGGACAGCCTCAGCATGTCTATTCTGATGTCTTACGAGTGGGCTGTGAATCCTTCAGTAGTGAAACAGATCTTTCTCAAGTGGGGTCAGTCTTGCTGCAATCTCTTCGGCTCTCCTTCCAACACAAAGTGCAGTGAGTTTTTCACTGTGAACCCCCCACCAGGAGAAGCCCCCAGAGACGCTCTGATTCATGCTTGGCCCCTGGCTTTCTGCATGCTTATCCTCCTCTTCCCTTAATACCAAAATTCCTTCAGAAAGCTTGGAGGTTGAGGAACTTGGTTATCCTCATTGGCCCATTCTGGTCTCGCCAAGTCTGGTTCCCCTCTCTGTAGTCTTACCTGGTGGCTCCACCATGGACGTTGGATCCAGTTCTGAGTCTCATTTCTCATCCTTCAGGAATTCCCCATCCAGACCTGGACAGTCTGAAGCTCACTGCTTGGCTGCTCCAGTTCACATCATAATCCGGACTCCCGGTTTATCTTCACCTGTCAAAAGGATCCTGGTGGTGTCTCATAAGTTTTCCACCAGAAGGGTGTACCCCAGCAAATGGAGATGTTTTTTCGATCTGGTCTTCGCAGCATGCTCTAGATCCTTTCACTGCCCTGGTTTCTGCAGTTTTAGAGTTTTTGGCAGGGATTTTTCAGCAAGGTGCCATTTTTTCAGCGGTCAGGCTCCAATTAGCAGTGATTTCTAACTTTCATGTAGGTGATAACACGGCTTCCTTAGCATCTTCTAAGCTTTGCAAAGCCTTCTTAAAAGGCACTTTCCTTCTTTGGCCCCCAGTGAAGGATCCTACCCATCATGGGATCTTAAGTTAGTTCTACAAGCTCTAGTTTCATCCCCCCTTTGAGCCTGCAGCCTCTGTGGACCTGCAATTTTTGTCCTGGAAGATGGCTTTCTTGGTTGCTATTATTTCTGCCAGGAGACTTTTGGAGCTTCAAGCTTTGCTGGTCAAACCTCCTTATATGATTTTTTATAAAGATAGGGTATCCTTGCATACTAATATAGCCTTTCTTCCTAAGGTAGCTTTGGAGTCCAATATTAATCAGCTGATTAATCTCCCGGTATTTTTCCAAACTTTTCAAAATAAGGGAGAATATAGATTGCATCTGTTGGATGTGCACAGACATTTACATTTTTACCTGCACGGGACTAAATTTTTTCGTAAGCCTGACCAACTCTTCATTTCCTAGTCTAAATCCTTTTTGGGGAAACCAGTATTGAAGGTCACCATTGCCCGATGGATATCCCAGTGTATTACACTGGCATATTCTGCTAGGGGTTTATCCGCACCAGGTCATGTGAAACCACATTCCACTAGATCTTTGCCTACTTCACCGGCTTTTTGGTCCAGAGTTTCGTTAGATGACAACTACTCTGCGGCCAGTTGGGCTTCATCACATACCTTCATCTCGCATTATAAGTTGGACATCATATCCAGGTTCGGGGCATCCTTTGGCTCTGCTGTGCTCTGGAATATCTTTCCATGAGACCCTCCCAAGTGTTTAGTAGCTGGGGACTCTGTCCCAAAGGTTGAAGATCAAATGAAGACAACAATTTCAGATAAAGTTGTGTACTCACCATAATGTTCCATCTGAGTTGTTGCTCTTCATTTGTCTTTGACCTTTCTCTCCCTCCTTCCCCTGCCTTGCATTGACTGTGTGGTGGTCTGGTGAGTTAAGGATGTGGTCACCACTAGCTTCCACTAGATCTTTCACATACCTTCATCTCGCATTATAAGTTGGACATCATATCCAGGTTCGGGGCATCCTTTGGCTCTGCTGTGCTCTGGAATATCTTTCTATGAGGCCCTCCCAAGTGTTTAGTAGCTGGGGATTGGGATTTATAACTGACTGCCTGCGCAATCTCTGATGGTGGTGACCACAGACGTTGTGTAAGGAGTGGGTGTGGCAGGCTGTCTAGTGCACAACAAATGAAGACAACAATTTCAGATAAAGTTGTGTACTCACCATAATGTTCCATTTGAGTTGTTGCTCTTCATTTGTCTTTGACCTTTCTCTCCCTCCTTCCCCTGCCTTGCATTGACTGTGTGGTGGTCTGGTGAGTTAAGGATGTGGTCATCACTAGGGTGCCTCTAATTCTCCCTTTCTTGCTTATATAGTTATTTAGCATGGGACAAGATGTTGGTCAGGTGTGGATGCTAGGTTAGGCAGCAAACTTGATCTGAAGGGAGGAAGGAGACAGGGGCATTATGGGTAGGGGAGGAGCTTGGAACTCAGATCAGATGCTGGATATGCAGCTGAGTCGGATCCATGCCGGATCTGGTAACCCACAGGTTGAAGACAAATGAAGAGCACCAACTCAGATGGAACATTATGGTGAGTACATAACTTTTCTTTCTCTTTGGCTGTTTCTTTCTTTCTCACATTTTTCTTCAAGGCAAAAGAAAAGATCATAGACAAATTGGCTGTCTTCTCCAGGGTCACGCCATACCTCTTGAAAAAAATCCAGTTTTTGTTGGATATTTATGGATCTCCAGTTCTGAAAAACTGGAATTTCTGCCTTGGAATTCATTTAATAAGCATGCTGCTTCTGCCACCTAGTGGCCTTAACTGTCCATTGTAGAAAAATCTGGCTGGTAGTGATGCCCAGCATATGGCATCTCTTGAGAGGTATTAGCAAAAAAAAAAAAGGAAATAAGTCATTTATGTACTATCACAGTGTGTAAATCACAAAATTAAGTTTTCAAGGTAAGCAGGCCTTGGAGGTGAGATGCCCGTCTGTGCAGCTAATGACTCCGGTTTGGGAACACATTGTTTGCAGTGGACGACTCTGCTTGGAGGAGACCGAATAAAGGTGTCTTCTTCCAGCTTTCCTGTCCCTGTAAGAAGGTTTGGGATTTATAACTGACTGCCTGCGCAATCTCTGATGGTGGTGACCACAGACGTTGTGTAAGGAGTGGGTGTGGCAGGCTGTCTAGTGCACAACATGCATGTGTATTGCATGTGTATGTATTGTGTGAGCTGATGTCATTGCATGACATTCCCTTTGTTAAGGATCACAACTGGTGACTGTGGAATGACAGTTTACAGAGACCATCCAACACTCCCTGCATGAGTCCTCATTCCCATCCCTAGGATTTATAGCTGCAAGTCTGTGCTTTGGCAGAGTCAGGAGGCTCGCCCTTGGAAGGAGTATATCTGTGATTGCTTGGAAAGGAGATGTTAAGGTACTGAAGAAGATTAAAGGCAGCTGTTGAACAAGCCAGAGACTAGTGGTAGTTTGGTGCGGGATGGGGGGGGGGTGCAAAAATATATAAAAGTTCAGTAAAAAATTTGCTTTCTCAATGGAAAATTCTAAACAATGTGGTATAGAGGGCAAACACTGGTAATCAGAGATTGTAAGGAAATGCACTTGGAGAAGTATGTACTTGGAACACAAACAAAAATGGGAAAAGAAATGAGAGGAGCAAAGGTATTAACAAGTTAGTTCTCTGTTGCAGGGAGATACCTGACACAGCCTTTAGTAGCATCTCAGGCAAGTGACAGGGGAAAGCAGAAAGATGAGACAGTGCTTGTACGCCTATTTTTGGGGAGGGTGGTGTGGAGGTGTGCAATCTGGTGGTAAAACCAGAGCCATGACAAGAGCCAGTGGGTGAGATTAAGGTGTGTCCCATTGTGTAGGTTGGGAGACTTTCTGATGGTGTCATTCCATACTCACTAAAGGTATAACCCAGCAGGTTGGGGCTGATAAAGGACACATAACAAAATGCCAGCATGAATGATTCAGTGACCAGAACTTTCTGGCCTCTCCTCCAGACCCAGACCTACTTAAAAACCTGCCCATCTGTAAAAGGGGCCAGACAGGGGGTGCTGAAGTAGAAGTGGGGTGGTAGTCAGCAACTGTTGGCTCAGCTGCCATGTGACCCACAAAAAAGTATTAACAAAGGAAAAATGCCAGGATATTAAACTTTTTGTTTTCTCAAGTGCTCTAATGGAAAGATTAGGGATGAGATATTTAAACTTAAAAGGGAGGGAGAATGATTGGAAGGTGACTTGAAAAATGTATTTGAATGTAACCGTTTGGTAGTGTGAACTAATGTTTGAATGCCCTGCTGTTTTGCTAGCACCTAAAAAGAGCTTGTAATGGTAGATCTGTCTGAAATACTTTGCAAGACAGTGAGTTGATTAAGGGAGGTGCTGACCGCTCACTTAACTGCCTTGTATTTTCAGAGGAGTGCAGGATGGTAGATCTGATCTCTTTTTGTAACAGTGGGAAAAGGAAGGTGCTAATAATTATTGATTTGAGCATACTGTTGTTAGTGCAGATAAATTTGTTATTGCTTCTAAAGGAGTTTTACTTGTAAGCCACTGGAGCACATGATCTAAAACAGCGATAGTATATACAGGAGAAGCTGTGTTAGTCATTTCCAGTAAACTTTTCTGAGTAGACATCAATGTTTGCGGACTGGAAAGAGAGAAACATTTGGTAATAATGGAAATTCTTCTGTCAGTTTTGCCCAGAGGATTAAAACTTTGTCCTGCCTGCAAATGAGCTTTAGCATATAGTGCTGGTCTGAGTCCATCAGTCTGCATTCGCCTGTGGAGTGACTGTGGGCAAGTCATTAAATCTGGCAGTGCTTTGGGCCCCCTTTTTAAATGGGACTTAGAACAATAAGAGAAACATTGTTAACAAATTAAATATATCAGTAAATACAGGGCATACCTGTACTTCATAAAGATGTTCATAGGTTCATAGATTAGTACTAGGCTAACTGCCCTTGTGAGCCATTTTAAGCCTAGCCAATTATCCCTTGTGATATTCAAACCTTGTACCTTGTGTTTGTAAGGCAAACACCTTAACCATTAGTCCACCCTCCTAACACTTGTTTCACCCTCCTAACCCATGTTTCAGTTCTTTTCAGGAAACTGGTGAAGTAACTAGGAGGCTCCCTACTGAAATCTCAAAACTCACATTTGCCATGTCCTGAGACATTTAAAAAAATGAAAATATAGGAGAAGAATGAATATTCATCACTCTTCTCCTTTAAACTTGTTTTTTTGCAGGGAAAACACCGTCTTGTACCCCCCCCCCCAGACTTGCATATACCAACTCTGACATCACCATACTTTGAAGAAAAAGGAATATTTAGAGAAACTGCAATCTCAGACAAAGTATTAAGCAATAACCCACGCCTGGGTGTGGGTAATGCTGGATTTACCCATGGTTGGTGTGGTTTGGCCATGAGGGCTATTATTGCTATTATACAATGACATTATTTAAGAAAAAAATACTTACTAGCCTCCGTGCTGCCCTTCCGCAACTGTCTGGTATTCTGCGGCAGTTCTAATGTACTGTGCATGCGTATGCTTACGCAGTACATCAGAGCTGTGTGTGGAAGCAATGGAGAAAGCAAGATCTCCGTTGCTTTTTTTAAGCTATCTCGCTATGTTAAACCCATTTAACAGAGCGAGATTACAGCAATGGAGTTCTTCCTTTCTCTGTTGCTGTAACAAAAAAAAAAAAAAGACTTATACTAATGGAAAAAGTCCGGGTGACCGGACCTTTTTCCATTAGTAGAAGTCTGATTTACAATGGGCATGCTGACCAAGTGCACGTTTTGGAATATTAATTGGGGGTCATTGTATAATATGCAAGTTTGGATTTTATTGGCCATTTGTTCTCCAGATCTTGAGACTAAACAGTGCAAATCCCTTGATTTTAAATGTTTCCTAGTAAAATAAAGAAAGGTATTTCATACACCACAAGATGGTAGATTGGGTAGAAGATTTTTCCATAATATGAAAAGAGGTTTGTTATAAACCCCAGAAGAAGCAGGGAGAAATTAGAGATTGTTCTTGGGATCAGAACTGTTTAACATGTTTCCTTTAGTAACAGAATTGCTGCACGGAACACAGCTTCTTTTGGTAGATAGTAATAAAATTTGCTGCAAGGTAAAAAGAATTTGGGGGAAGGGTATATGGATGCACCTAAGTAGAAGTGAAGAAAGAACATAAATCTAATTGCTGAACTGTGCAAATTTATTTGGATATGGTGGAACTGCTGATAAACTATAAGCAGTGGATCTGAACTGGTTTGATCAGGTGAGCTGAAAACACCCAAATAGTATACCAACACAGCAGGAAGAGTCAGTTAAATGTTAGGATATGTGAGAGGAGAGGACAGATACCACAGAAGAGAGGGGTGTCGTTAATGCATTCAGTGATGTATATTCTGAGTAACCTTGTAGTGGACAAAAACATTGGATTAAATAGCACAACTACTGACTCCACTTCCACACCTTACATATGCTTAGATTTATACATGATTTTTGGAGTTAATGTCGTACATAGTTGTCTTAACTTGCGCATAAGTCTCAGTTTGTAAAAGTGAGGAAAATGGAATGTGGTTTGGTGGTGTTAGTAAGATTGCTGTTGGAATATGAGAATTAACCTTGAGGACTGTCTTTGGTGGGTGTTAATTCCTCACTAATAAGACTTTGACATTTTCAACAGAATCTTGTATTCATGGATGCCCTTGTACCAGGCTGATATTCACAGTGATGTAATTCACTGTCTACATAAGTAAGCTGTTCACTGGAGATTGTTTGACTGAAAAAAAGAACTAACAATTTGGATCTTGTTCCTTGCTGTCATTGGTAAAGTTCTGCATTTGCATGATTTAAGGACCTGAATAAGTGTTCATGTGGTTGTCAGATTTCCAGCCAAGAACCACACCATTGCCAGTAGTAACTTGGGAAAGAGTAAGATGTTGATAACTATCACAGATGCAAGAGATGCCACCTAGCTACTCAGCGTCAAAAGCAAGAAAAGTTTCCTGCTCACTTCACAAAGATATTGGCAAGAGCTCTGCATGTGGAGATCATTGAGAAGAGCCTGCTCACAGCCATAAGCATATGTGAGGTTATTATAACAAGGACAAGCTCTTGGAGGCCATGTCAAAGCCTAAACCTCCTTAATATAAGTGTGGAATTCAACCAGACCCTAGATCCCTTCAGATGGTGATATTACCATCAACTAGCAAGGATTCAAGCACAAACTGGTTTACATCCTTTGCCATAGATCGTGAAGTTGGGGAGCTTTGGCTTTCAGAGTCCCACTGAAGGTTGTATACTAAGATTCTTGCATAGTTTTATCTTTAGATGATCCACTGGTGCCTCCTGGTAGCTTGGCTGATTCTGGAGATCTGCCTCTTAAACCACGTGTTTAAAGATCAGTGCACATGGAACCAGACTCTTCCCCTTAAATGTGGTCCTAGTGATGTATGGACCAGCGGTCTACAGCTAAGAAGGATTCATGTAGTCGTCCTACATTAGTGCTTTTATCTTATGGCCTGGACTAGGAACAGAAAGTTAAAGAGCAGGGACACACTGGTAGGGATTTCTGTATCAAACCAGTATCAGGCCTGATGTAAGCCCTTACTCACTGTGTTCTATCTTTGGCTACTGCATACTGAAGTGCCATTTCTGATCACTTGATGATTGCCACTGATCTGTTGAGAGATACTATACCATTGTTGTTGTTATTATTATTGTTATTATTTAATTTATTTATTTTATTTTTTGCAAGTCTGCCTTGCTCTAAACATTGCACTTTGTGCCCCTTGTATAGTACAGCCTAAATACAAAAAAATAGGTGTTTATTCTGTGTTTATGTATAATGGCAAAACTGTCAACCTGATAGCTTCTTAGACTGCCTATGGAAATAGTTTGTGTTTTTTTAATTCAAATTATGGTACATTTAAATCTTACCCAAGACAAATAGCAAAATGTCAGATTTTGTTATTTATCCTGTGTTCTGTATCAGCTTTGCACACCACTCTTTTCACTGTATTAATTAGGAGTTTAACTGTTCTACTCAGTCATCTGTGACCAATAGTTCCACAGATCTGTACAGACCTGATAAGCTGCTTCAGGCAAATTCTGATATTCCACACTGCTTTTAATTTCCCGTGGTTACATGGGTAGCAGCAACACTTAACTGGCCAAATATCAGAGCACTTTCCAGTCTGTTTATGTATTACTGCTTGCATCTTAATCAGTCCCTGGTCTTATAAAGATTTCTCCAAAAATTAACTCTGTGGAACATAGTTTCACTGTATCTGCATGTGGGGTGTGCAGCACTTTACTGACCTTGGTGAGACATCTTGTCTGGATGCAGAATTGTAGTTACTGACTAACAGTCAAAACAGCAGGAAGAGTGGTCACACTTGCATCACACAGACTAAAACAAATTCCTTTCAGAAACAATGAAGCATTTGAAAAGAGGAAAAATGTAGTGGGACAGTTGTCTAGCACTCAATCAAGTTGAGTTTCAGTGATCACCTTTGGATTTCGTTTTCTTAATCACAGTTTTATTAAAATGGGCAAGACTTCTGTTATTCACAACAGTTTTGCTGTTTGCATGCAAACACTGTTATTGGAGAATATTTTTACATTTCTAAACCATTGCACTACCATGGAGTTAGTATGTGAAAGTAATGGAGTCCCACATGGGGTGCTGTTTAGGTGATCACCACATTCCTGCAGTAGCATTCTAGTTTCTTCTTAGATTTCTGAGTCAAACTCATTCACTCGGATGAGAAATCAATTTCTGACTCTCCATGTGGAGGTTCTCTTTCTGTGCGACTTTTTAGAATGTGCTAGTGTTTTCAGTGGGAGAACACTGAGGGTTTTGGTCCCTAAGGAATTTCAAGAACCTGCATCCATTCCTGCAGCTCTGTCTGCTTTGGAGAATGTGTGTGCTACTGCCTGCAGTTATCCTCGCAGTCAGCAGCTGCTATTAAAAAGACAGAAGATAGAATGCCTAAAGTTCCTCAGCCTTTCATGCTTTTATACACTCTTCCCAAACCTGATTCATCAGCTATAGCTGTAGTTAATCCTTCTGCTGCTAAGCACTTGGGTACTTCCAATACTACTACTATTTCTGATAAGGATGGAATCTTTTTGATAATTATGGGAAAATGTGTGTTTCTGCAACTTTGGCTTTCAGAATTTTGACTTGTCAGGCTTGTATGTTAAGGCTTATCCTGAATAATTGTGAAAGGCTTATCCTGAATAATTGTGAAAGTACAAGGAATATTTTCTCTGCAGTTTCTTCTTGTGAGGAAAAATCTGTTTTAAATAATGGAATTTCTTCTGTTCTAGTCACTACTCATTGAATACATTGTGTATGACTGTTGATACTTCTTCCAGGGCTTTGGTCACTGGTACTGTTTTGAGGATATTCACATGGCTGCGTTCTCAGAACCTCCCAGATGATGTAAAAATGAGATTTTGAATTCTCCTTTGGATAGAGATTTAGTATTTAGTCCCTGTGCTGCAGAGGTGATCAAAAAGTACAATGAAAGGGGGAAAAAAGTATGATGAAAGGGGTAGGCTGATACAGGGGATCCGTAAGACTTTTCAGTCCTTCTTCTCTAAGTTTTCCAAGGGATTCACTAACTATTCATCCAGTTTTGGTAAGAAACAAAATAAACAGTCTCAACAAGTGCAGGCAAATGGACATTTAAGAAGAGATGACAAAGCAGTTACAAGAAGAATTCTGGAAACTCCTCAAACCAGGGACAGTCTGATAAGTCAGAATGACTATTTAAGAGACTGTCCACCCCTCCCACCCTGGTAGACCCGTTTTTTTGTTCATCAGAAAGCCTGAATCCCTACTTCCTGTTCGACAATGGACAGTTCCAGAGAAATGGGTTCTGAAGATCATTCTTCAAGGTTACAGATGGCACTGGAAGGAATTTACTCCTTTTCAGGGGGTAATTCCTCATCCTCAAGACCAAACTCTTTTTGTTGCCACCTGTCCTTCATCACATACTGTCCCATGTTGTAACTGAATCAGTTCACCCATCCCATGTGGGAAAGGGGTTTTATCAAAGATGGTTTAGTGCAAAAAAAAAAAAATGCTAGGAGACCATTTCTGGAGCTTTCTTTCTTTCTCTCTTTTCTAAATTTGTTTGTGATAGTGCCCAAATTCAGGATGATGTCACTTCACAACCTATTACCTCTTTTTCCTCATTCAAGTTTCCTGGTAACACTGGATGTAAAAGATGCTCATCATCACATTCTTATTCATTCTGGCTTCTATTAAGGTTTTGTATGTCTGGATCACATTTTAAGATGTTCATCGTGTTTCACTGTTGCAGTCGTTACACTTGGGTTATCCTGCTGGCAGGCTACCCACAGTCGGCCTGAATTCCAAAGTCCTGGTCCGGCGTCGGTTGCTGTCGCCTCTTCCCTGACGTCAGTGTGCCAGGGGTATAAAAGATGCAGCCGATGCCATTTTCTTCAGTCTTTCTTGCCGCGCAGTGCCCAAAGCAAAAGCCGTTCGCAAGTGCCGGTCGGCCGACTCCTGAGATTTTCGAAATCGAATTTCAGATCCAAAGTCTTCAATAAAGCTAAGTATCCCGTTGGGGAAACTTTTTTCTTGCTCCAGACCGATGTCAGAAAAAGTTAATTGTATTTCTTGTGGGAAACAAATGTATTCCTTGCCTAGGCCCTGACTACGACGTTGCTAGTTGTCGGTTTTGTGCTAGATTTAACCAACGCACTATTAAGCGTCGGTACAATTTTGCTTTTCATTATTTTGGCAGAAGGTTTAACTGCATAATGCCTTCGGAACAACCAATGACCGGAATTCATAAAAAACGCAAGGATAAAGACAAGGATAAGCATCCGAGGTCCAAAACCGACGACGAAGCCTCTTTTAGGCCAGTCGCCGTTTCGCCGGTGCTCAGTGAGGCACTTTCGCAGCCCCTGTCTCCCGCTACCTCAGAGCCACAGGCCGCCTCCGACTCCCACGTTGGAGACAGCTAGGCCTCTGGATACTCAAGGTATTGGCCCTTCGTAAATTAATCCCTCAAATGGGTCTGGAGCCACTGAGCAGGCATCGGCTTCTGGGGGTATCTTCAGACCTACACAACTTTGTATAAAGCCTACTTCAGCATCCAAGACATAGTCTAAAACAGTTTTAAAGACAAGGAAACCAGTACAGCATTCTCCAGCACAGACTTCTATGCCTAAGAAACAGATGCTCAAAATGGCCGAAGACCTAATTACTCGGATCAGGGGTTCCCATCCCCCTCCTGATAAGAGGCCTAGGCAAGACACTGAATATGATTCCTCTGATCAGGTTTCCATTTCCTCTGATTCCTCTTCTGATCAGGGATGTTCTGTTCCTCCCTATGAGGATTCTGATGCTGAAGATTCTATTCCTTCAGCTTCTCCTCCTGAGGACTATTCTTTTGGGGAAACCCTGCATACCATGAGAGAGCATTTCCATTGGGAGAGCCAGGATTATTCTGAATCTAAGAAAAGACTTAGAGACTTTCTTTTACTTCCACAGCACAGACCACTTGCAATTCCACCTGTTCTAGACATAGTGGATGATGTTTTCTCAGAGTCCGGCCTGTCTCCAGACTCTTTACCTCCTGCCCCTGTTAAGCCAGACAGATACTGCAGGGTTCCAGACACCCATAAATTTCTTTACAAAAACCCTGCTGCTGACCCAGAAACTATTTCACAGGGTCCCAAAGGGGTTAAGGCTGCTTCCGCCAAAAACCATGTCCCCTCAGACAGAGATTCTAGGGCTTTGGACAGATAGGGGAAAATCAGTTTCATATGCTCAAATATCAGCAATACTTAATGTCTTTGTTAAAACAAAAAATGTTGACAAATTCTGAATGTACTGAGAACAAAGATTTGCAGGATTTATTGCATGCAGTTGAAGAAGTGGGAAAACATACTTTGCAATGTGGCTATGATTCACTGGAGGCCTTGTGCAGGGCCGCTGTTACAGGTTCTGTTATTAGAAGGCATGCTTGGTTAAAGGAACAGAATCTGCCTGATCATGTTAAAGCAAAATTATTGGATGCTCCATTACAGCATGATACTTTGTTTGGTGTTAAGGCAGAGGAGGTGTTAAAGAAAATGGAGGATAAGGCAAAATCTATGCAGACAGTAAAGGATTTCTTACAGCTACAGCCACCCAGATTTATCAGAAACTGGCGCTCTAAGAATTGGTCTTTTCCAGTGTCAGACAGACCACAAAGAGGCAGAGTCAGATGCCCTAGAGGCAGGCAACAGCCCCAGGGCTCATACAGGCCCAAACAATGGGGTGCTTCTACCTCCAAAAGCGGAGAAGACAAATCACAGCCTTATAGAAAACAGTCCCAATGACTTCCCTCTGCCAGTGCCAAGCACTTATTTTTTGGCAGCACCCTTAGGGGGAAAGCTAGTACTTTTTTCACAAAACTGGCACAAGATCACCCAGGACAAATGGGTCTTAAATATAGTCTCTCAGGGCTGCAGGTTCCACTTTCACACCCTTCCAAAGGCAAAAGGTATACCAAACCTGCCATGCAATCAATGGCAAGAGGCACAAAAACAAGTTTCATCTCTCATGGACATGGATGCTATTCAGCCAGTGCCACAACAATATTCAGCCAGTGCCACAACAAGAGCAGGGACAAGGATTTTACTCAAGACTTTTCTTAGTGCCAAGAAAGGACAAAGCCTGGAGACCAATTCTGGGCCTGTCTATTCCAAATACTTTTCTGGAGGTCCCAAAATTCAAAATGTTGACTCTACAGCAGCTTCTGCCCATGCTGGACAAGAAGGCTTGGCTCATAACTTAGGACCTCAGAGAGGCATACCTGCATGTCCCGATCAGATAACCTTGCAGACGATACCTCAGATTCATAGCTGGCTCAATGCACTACCAATTCTCTGCACTGCCCTTTGGCTTATCTACTGCGACCAGGGTCTTCACAAAATGCCTGTCACCAGTAATTGCATTTTGCAGACAGAGGAATTCAAATATACCCCTACTTGGATGACTGCCTTATTCAGGCAAAGGACAAAGATATTCTACTATAGCATCTGGCGTTTGTAATTTGCCTAGGTTACACAGTAAATGAAAAGAAATCAAAACTAGTACCCTCTCAAGAGATAATATTCCTGGGTGCAAGCTAAAATTCAACTGCCCAGATGGCTTATCTCACGCCAGACAAACAAAGGCATCTGACTTCTTACTTCAAAGACATGGCAACAAAGACCCAGTTATCTGCAAGAAAAATTCTGCAGGCTCTGGGCTACATGGCATCCTGCATTCTACTAATTCCATATGCAAGACTGCATATGAGGAAACTACAGTGGTATCTAAAAAGTGTTTGGACTCAACATTGCCACAGCCTGGAAACAGTAATTACTCTTATTCCCTGCCTGCAACAGGAATTTCTATGGTAGGCACAGGCCTGTCACCACAACAAGGGACAGCCATTCACAACAGATGCATCGGATTATGCCGGGGGGGCTCACATGGCAGGAAAATGTATTCAGGGCACGTGGCCCACAAACCAAATCCATCTTCATATCAATCAAAAAGAGATACTAGCTGTACAAAATGCCCTGACAGCCTTCAAGGACCTACTTCATCCAGGACAACTACTAATAAAGACGGACAATACTACAGTCATGTGGTACATAAACAAGCATGGGGGGGGGCACATTCTTACCCTGCAAGCAAGCAAGCTAGCATTCGTGAACACAGCATTGACTTACCAAGTACATCTGCAAGCATAATTAAGGGAAATGGGGATGCCCAGACATAGATCTGCCCCTTCCCCCCCACAACTGAGATTCTGCTACATTCTTCTCAAGCAAGCAACCAAAGCAAGCAAGAAAAGTGGACTTCACCAGCTCCTTCAGGTATTTGCCTTCTTATGCCTCTCCCTCCTCTCTCTTCCTTCCATTCCTCTCCATAAAGGTCATTGACAAGAGAAGCCAGAGATAAAAAATTGCCCCAGATGTACCACCAGCACTGGGGTACCCAATCCTAAAATCCTTGCCCCAAGGCTCCAGCTCTGGACGTTACCTATTTCACCTCAGAACAGAACCATCAAGAACAACAGAGATCTTGCACAGCCAACTCAGAACCCTAAATCTAGGCTAATGGTTAATAATGTAATAATTCTCTCTAAAGCAGTTATGGCAGTTATGGATGTTATTTAGGGCCAGGAGGCACCAGAAACCAAAAAAAAGAAAAGAGGAAGATTAAAATGCTTGGAACCAAGCACAAGCACAAGGAAATGACTTCTAGGAACCCAATATTATTCCTCAGATTTTGCAACCTAACTGAGATGATGGAAGACGAAGGTATTTTTTCTCTCTCATCAATTAAGATCCATGCCTCTGCCCATTTCAAAGCAGACTGTTTCAAAATGGATAGGCCACTGCATTAGTTTCTGCTATTCACAACATGGCAAATCTGTGCCCAAGGGCATTAGGCCACATTCTACCAGAGCAGCGGCCACTTCAGCAGCCTTCCTTAGAGGAGTACCAACCAAGGATATTTTGGAGGCTGTAACATGGACTTCAGTGCACACTTTTACAAAGCACTACCATTTACCTCTCTACTCTAAATCCAGTGCAGGCTTTGCCACTGCAGTTCTGCAGGGCCTCATAGCCACTCCAAACTCTATTTAGGCCCAGCTACCCAACCTCAGCTTTGGGATACAACCCAAGTGTAATGACTGCAATAGTGAAACATGATGAGCATAGTACAGTTGTGTACCTACCATAAATGTAGATGTTAGAGTGTATTCACTGTTGCAGTCCAGGTAACCCTCCCACCATCTCCCTTTTCCTTTGCTGGGACTTATCTGTACCTCTCTATTCTATACAACCTATGTGGTGTATTTGCTTGTAGATGAAGGTTATGTGCATGCTTTTTTATGTTCATAATTTTTACAACCTACCCTTTTTGGGGGCATCTGACATCTGGGCCAATAAAAACTGAAGAAAATGGCATCAGTTGCATCTTTTATACCCCCTGGCGCACTGACGTCAGGGAAGAGGCGACAGCAACTGACACCGGACCAGGACTTTGGAATTCAGGCCGACTGCGGGTAGCCTGCCAGCAGGATAACTCAAGTGTAGTGACTGCAACAGTGAATACACTCGAACATCTACATTTATGGTAAGTACACAACTGTACTTTCTCTGACTTACCCTTTGGACTATGTACTACAACAAGAGTGTTCACAAAGTGTCTAGCTCCAGTAATAACTCATTGCAGACTACAAGGTATCCACATTTTTCCATATTTAGATAATTCGCCACCACTTCCCTACCCTAATCAACACTCTCCTTGAGTTGCCCAATGGCTTCATTTTTATCATCTTGGAGTTTAGTCATGATCCTGCTATATAGTCACCTATAATTATAACTGCAACGGAATCTGCTTGGGTGATTCTCTTCCCAAATCATCTGAGGTTTAACTAGAAGTTAACTTTGGTGTGCTACTTGCTTTTTTGTTCCATTTGGCACATATGTCAGACTGTTGATGAAGTTTGTATTATGTCATTTTTAACTTTGTCTTGTTATTTTCCTGGAATATAACTGACTGTCTAACTGTAGAAAATCAATGTTGGTAGTTAGAGAACTCTTAATTAATTATTTTGGCTTCAGTTTATACTTGCTATATGCCCACTGCATAATGCCTATTTTAACCAGATTGGTTTCCACTGAACTACTTCATCTCTTCTTGCCTGTCCCTCTGTTCTTCTCACATGCAAACTGCATTTGGTATTGCTTGGTTCCTGATTTTCACACCTGTTCAGGTTTTAACTGCATTTCAATTATATTTTTAATTGCGTTTTAGCTTTTATTGGAGGGGAATGAACATGTGATCATCATGACTGGGGTATTTAAAAGGTTACTATGATTGTGTATAATTGATTCCGAAGAAGTTTATGTTTGCAGACAAAAGTCCTTAATCCTTTCATTCATTTGTATTTCTTTGGATTATTAATATATATATTTTAATGTTTGAGGCTACCACCATTCACTTTGGTTCCAGTAATTTTTCTGCTTTGAGCAAGTTTTGTTTTTTTTCGGTTTTCAGTTTAGTTGTGTTATATGGGCGGCCATGGTGGTGCAGCGGTGAGCATTGCCGCCTCACAGCAAGAGGTTCAAGGGTTTTATTCTTGGCTGGGGTGCCTTCTGTGTGGAGTCTGCATGTCCTCCCTGTGGTCGCATGGGTTTCCTCCGGGTGCTCCGGTTTCCTCCCACATCCCAAAGAGATGCAGTAGGTGGATTGGACACTCTAAATTTGCCCTAGGTGTGAGTGTGTGCCTTCTGTGGAAGGTTGGCGCTGGGCTGGCAATTCAACACCGTAAAACTCCACTGCCAATCATGAGTGGACAGATGATCAGCTGTGGGGACCCCTAACTGTGAAAAGCCGAAAGAAGTAGATAACTTGCATATCTTTGCAGAATCTTTCAAAGTGTCAGAAATCTCTCTGTTGTTGAGAGGTCTTTTACACCAGCTGGGATTCCAAGAAAAGATTCAAAAGTCTTTCTTGATTCCTTCTCACAGGATTATGTTTCTGGAAAGTCAGATCGACACAAGAGTTCAGAGTTTTTCTTCCACAGGAAAAAATAGATCTGTTACTAGGATTTTCCACTCAGACGGTGGTCTCTGTGAGAGAATACCTCATGATTTTGGGTCTTATGACTTCTATGATACCCCTGGTAGGACTTCACATGAGTAAGATACAGTAGTATCTGAAGTTCCTTTGTCTTTTCAGATGCCAATACTGGGGTTTGTCAGAGGAGAAACCACTTGATGTAGACAGCAAATATCCATAAGTCCTGGTCTCTGCTTCTCTCTTCCTTTTCCAAAGCAGTCGGTCTTCTCTGACTCTGCTTGAGGAACAGTTTCAAAAGGGATAAATTTGTAAGATTTGTAGGACATATAGGACAGTCACAAGCAAATAAATATAAATGAGATGCTTGCTTTGATCAAGGCACTTAACTCTCAGAATTATCTTTGTTTCCCGGACCTGTTCTGGTTGCTGCAGACAATAACAGTCATGCGATACATCAGCAAGCAAGGGGCAGCCAGGTTGTAATCCCTCTGTAGACTAGCTATGTTAACTTGGGATATAGCTTCATAGCACAATCACATTCTACAGGCATCAGAGCAGAATTGTGTGGCAGACAAGCTGAGCAGGACAAGGACAGACCCTCCTGAATAGAAACAAGATAAGGAGATCTTTCAAGATTTGATTCATCTGTGGGAAGTTCCTCAAGTACACTTTTTAACTCCTCTCAGAATATTCATCTGGCAAGATTCTGCTCCTGGACTCCATGTAAGAAGGCCAGGAAGACAGGTATCTTTTCTTTGGATAGAAATGTTTCTGTATGCATATCCACCTGTTCCACTAATGTCAAGGATACTTCTGAAGATTTAGAAGGAATCCCCCAAGATCATTGTGGTGACTCCCATTTGGTCCAAGCAACCATGGTTCTCCCTTCTTTTAGATATGGCCAGGGGCAGTTACTACAAACTTCCACACAGACTGGATATACTCACACATGAACAGGGGGTGTTTGATACATCCCAATACCAATCAACTTCAGTTAACTTCTTGGATGTTAGGATCTTAATTCCTTTTAGACACCCATTTACTGTGAACATGCAGCAGGTACTAATGGAGGCAAGAAAGGTTGCTAATAGAAAATCACATATTACCAAATGGAAAAGGTTTTCTGGTTGGTGGCAATAAAATTCAGGGCCAGTTGTTCTCTGGTCTTACAATATTTGTGAGAGATACTATCCTATAACCTTTCTTACTCCTCTATCAAAGTTAATTTATTGGCTATTTCAGAATGTCTGCCAGTTAATCCCCTCCTTCAATGCATTTTCATGTCAAAATGTTTTTGAAAGGGATTTTGCATAAGAAGCCTCCAAGAAAACTGGTTGTCCCTCCTTGGGAATCTTAATTTTGTGTTAGAGAAGCCAACACTTGCTCCATTTGAACCAGCTAATCTGGCTGACTTAAGGTTCTTGGCATGTAAAACAGTTTTTACCGATTGATGTGACCCCTGCAAGAAGGATATCTGAGTTTCAAGCTGTTATGGTGAGTCAACTCTGTCTCATTTTCTGCAGGGCAGGGTTTCTTTGGGAACTAATCCTTCTTTTGTGCCTAAAGTGGTATGTGAGTTTACATTAAGCCAAACTGTCTATCTCTCCATTTTGTTTCCTCAACCCAGAAATGAGGGAGAAAGGATATTCCATTCCTTGGATGTCCACAGGCGACTCAGGTTCTAGCTTAAAAGAAGTTAAGTCTTTTAGATCTTTGGATCAATTGTCTGTTTTTGTGAAGATGAGAAAAAGGGACAGCCTGTGTCAAAACGGACTATTTCCAAATGGTTGTCTAAGGCTGTTACCTTTTGTTATAGTCACCACAACAGAACTATTCCAGGCAGAGTTGAGGCCCTCGCTGCCAGAGCATTAGGTTCATCTATGGCTTTTTGGAAAGGGTTGGATTCTAGAAGTATTCTAGAAGTTGCAGCTTGGTCCTCTGTACATACTTTTACAACACACTATACGTTTGATTCTTTCTCTAGGTCTAGAGCAGGCTTTGCAATCATGATTCTCCAAGGGCTCCTGGACTCTTCTCCTTCCACTTCCCAAATGTAGTAAGCTAGAGTAATCTACCCATATAGATATGGCTACTATAGCCATAATCAATATGATGAACATAGTACAGTTGTGTAAGTAAACCTACCATAACAGTAGCTGTCTGAATGATTACTGCTGCAGTAGTCGTTCCCTCCATCCACCCCTTTTGTTTTTTAATGTGTTTATGTCAGGGTGTGGCGTGTAAGTAAACTTACTATAATAGTAGATGTTTGAATGATGACTGCTGTAATAACTGCTCCCCTCCTCCTTTTTGTGTTTTTTTTTGGTATGTTGTTTATGCCTGTTTTTTTTTTTTTCT
This sequence comes from Protopterus annectens, assembly GCF_019279795.1. Classification (NCBI taxonomy): domain Eukaryota; kingdom Metazoa; phylum Chordata; order Ceratodontiformes; family Protopteridae; genus Protopterus; species Protopterus annectens. The sequence goes on along the minus strand of NC_056731.1, from coordinate 1,121,372,753 downwards.
TTTATCCTAGCATCACCCTTTCAGGGCTCAGTCTCCTTCTGCCTGTTGGCATGAATGCTCTGAAGGGCTTGATGCCCCAAGTTGTCTTTTACTCAGCTCAGTTTGAGCTGCCTGATAATTTGGGAATATAGAAAGTGTCCTAAAGCTTTGGAAACTGGCCAGTTGTTATATACTTGACAGGATATACCCATATGTCTGTGGCTACTGCAGCAGTGATCATTTAAACAATACTGTTATGGTAAGTTTACTTACACAACTGTACTTTACAGTTTTGAGTTATTGGACTGGTTTTGGGCCTGCTTCTTTCTCAGGGAGACTGTTTCATGCACTCTTGAGTTTTTTTATGAAAAAAGTCCTTTGTTTTGCCCTAGTTGCTGCCCTCATCACCATTATTTTCAAATGGCTGCCTCTTTTTAATGGACATTTTATTCTAATCTCAGTTAAGCCCCTTGAGGTTTCGGTTTCCTTTTAGGTAACAGAAACCTATTTCATGTAGGGTACAAATGTTAAATTTCTTTATTTTGTCTTTGCATAGATTTTCTTATGATAAGAATGATTTCCTTTTGCTCTGTTTTTCCATTGTGTGTATAACCTGAGTTTCACCAGGCAGCGTGTAATGGCTCTAATGCCTTTTCAGATGAGTGCCTGAGTAATGTTTTCTTTCATCTAACTGTAGACTTTACTTCCTTCTAGGATACTGCTGACACTGTGCAGCAGTGTGGCTGCCTACAAGAAGTGTACTTATTTCTTTAATGCACTTACTCACTTACACTTAGTGAGTACATTTAGTACATGACTGTATTCTTTCTAAAATACATTAACCCAGTACATATGCCTTGGTTAGTGTTTCATTTTGTTGTAACCTTCCTACGTTGCATCAGGTTTTTTTTTTGTAGATTTTTGCCTATTCTAATTACCTTGGGAAGAGTAATGCGGGTGTTTGGAGGCAATGTTTTACAAGATCTAGGATATGTTTGAGGACTTTCGTTATTAGTATGAGCAACTCAATATAGACCTCTAGGCAGGGAATGCACTTAAGATAGAAAAAGATGGTAAAATAGAGTAAACGATTGAAGTAGTCACAAGAGAGTATATAGAGTATACGAGAGTTATCCAAAGGAGAAAAAAAGAAAAATTGAAAGAAAAAGCCCTTTAACCACAAAACGGACTGAGAGAACTGTATTTGAATGATGGGAAAATCTGTTAGAGATGGCGGCATTCTGGGAACCTACATTGGGCTCAATAGTAAAAACAGTAGATCAGATGCATGCTGAAATATTTAAAATCAGCAGTATCTTACTGGATTATATAGCAACTAACAAAAAGCACTACAATAGTTCAAAGATACACTATCTAGACATTCAGAGGGGATAAGTGAAATTCAAGTTGAGGGAAATGAAACTAAGGAGAAATGGCAGAGCACGAAATGAGACTGGAAGAAATTACTGAATAACTTATAGAACTTGAAACTGGATCTAGAAGAGAAAACTGGTGTTTCATTGCGATTTCTAGAGCAGGTAGAATGGAAAGACTGTATTGACTTAAGAATAAATGCTTAAACAAGTGGAATGAAATTCCCTTAGAAGATGCTCAGTTTGAAATAGCACAAATATTACATTAGCATCCAGAAATCGGCCTAGACTAGTAGTCCTCAAACTATGAACAGTCCATCTTGTAGAAAAAACATACTGTGTTTATTGTTGGAGACACTAGAGTGTTCTTGGATCATGATATTTTTGCTTCAACAAAAAGCAGGGAAAATGCCTTAATCTCATCCATAAGGGAATGAAACTCACTTTAAACTCATTTACTTTGGCTGCATTCCATTTTTTATCTGTTAGGACCACTGACATATAAAACTTATTCAAGTGCCTGAATGAAGAAAACCCCACAGAAGCTGTACTGTGCCAGAAACAGCCTACGATGAGAGAAGAGGTGCCTACCATAGAAGAAGTAAGAATAGCAGTAAGGAAAATGAAGTCAGGGGAAGCAGCAGGCTCAGATGATGTCACAGCAGATATGATAAAGATGCTGTGTGAGATAGGGGAGAAATGTCTCCTTATGGTACTCATAGCAGTGTGGAGAGAAAGGAGTATCCCAGATGACTGTAGAATAAGCATCTTGTCCCAGTGTACAAGAACAAAGAGGACATCCACAACTGTGGGCAGTACAGCAGAACTGAACTCATATCACATTGCATGAAAGTTCTAGAGAGGGTGATTGATAAACGGATATGCAGATTAGTAGAATGTAAGATGGGAGATGAGCAGTTCAGATCAGGATGCAGTACAACTGGTCTGATGTTTGCACTCTTTCCTCATCTCTAGATTCTTCTCAACTATCTGTTTCACAGCAACTTGGCATTCCTAGACTTGGAGAAAGCATATGACAAGGTCCCAAGAAAGCTGATCTGGGCAGTACTGCTGTGGTTTGAAGTCCCAGAGACATTTGTAGAATTAGTGCAGTCTATGTACAAGGACCCAATGACATTACAGGCAGACTCTAAGCGAGATCTCCAGCAAAGTATAGAGGAATGGAATGCAAAATTGAAGGCACATGGGATGAAACTAAGCACAGATAAGACAGTGGTAATGGCAGCAAATTGGGGAAATCAGAAGAAGCTGAGACTTGAGATAGAAGGGAAGATAGTGGAACAGATAAATAGCTTCAAGTATCTGGGAGGGGTGGTTGAGGAGAAGGGATGTCTGAATGAAGAGGTCAACTAGAATCAGAGGGCTGCAGCCAACTGGTGTAGAGTGTCAGGTGTAGTCTATGACAGAAGAATGCCAAAGAAGCTGAAAATTAAAGTCTACAAGACAGTGGTGCTACCAGTACTACTGTATGGAACAGAAACCTGGGGAATAAAGGCAGAGCAGGTGAAGAAGCTAGAGGTGATGGAAATGAAGTGCCTGAGAAGGGTGGTAGGATGCACTCTGTTGGACAGACGAAGAAATGAGGACATAAGAGCAGAAGCCAGAGTAGCTCAGTTGCAGACAAGATAAAAGAGAACAGATTACGGTGTTTTGGACATGTGCAGAAAAGCAGAAGACAATCTGCTGAAGAAGATTTGGGACAAACAGGAAGAAGGTAAGAGGAAACGAGGACCTCCAGCAAAGAGGTGGCTAGATTGTGTGAAAGAAGATCTGTGACAGTCAGGCATGAGTGTCGAAGAAGGCAGGAGTGTGGCATTGAATCGAGAGAGATGGCGACAGTTAACACAATTCCCCAACCCCATGTAGAAAATGGGAAAAAGGGGCTGATGATGATGAGGAGGAGGAGGATGATTCAAGTGCTTAGAAGACCTAAACAAGAGGTGGAAGGAACTGGGAAAAAATGATGTAGAGAAAGGATCCAGTAGCCAGCAGTCTGGGAAAGGAAATGAGGAGGAGCCTCACTACATCAGAGACTGTTCTGGCAAAGCCTTTTCAGTGTTTCAAAGAAAGATGAGAGAAAGAATAAAAGAACATTGAAAAAGTGATAACTTGACTGGCCAGAATGTTGAACCTGATGTATTGATTGAGAACTGTGAGTAAAGAGAGCTGCTTGATTAAAGATTTAACAGAAAATGTTGTTTTATTCAAAACATGCAAGTACACTGAAAAGTAAAATGTAAGTCAATGTTTATGAAGTATGTAATTAATGCTTTTAAAGATTTAACGTTTTTGGGGAAAACCAAAAGGTTTTTTTTTTCCCCTTCCCCTTTTGGTTTTGGGGCCAAAAATTTTTTCCCCCCAAGGGAAAGCCCCGCCAAATTGGTGTTGAAGGTTTTGGGACTCATGGCTGCGTCCCTGATTGCGATTCCCATGGGAAGATTGCACATGAGGCTCCTCCAATGGCTGCTGTTCACGCAGTGGTCGCTCCAACAGTTACCCCAACGCACGAGATTCTGATAACAGATTCTGTGCAAGAGACCTCTCATGGTGGGTATCCAGCCAGGATCTCACTATGGGTCGTCCATTTGTTCTACCAAATCCGACAGCCACTATAACCACGGACGCTTCCCTGATAGGGTGGGGGGGGGGCTTTTTCAGGGAAGAACAGTCCAAGGGGAATGGTCCAACATCGAGTACAACCTGCACATAAATGTTCTGGAAATGAGGGCGGTGTTCTTGGCGTTGCAACACTTTCAAACCCTCCTACCTCTAGGGACAGTAGCAGTTCAGACAGACAACATGTCTGTAGTCTGGTACATAAACAAACAAGGCGGAACCAGATCTTACCCATTATGCAGAGAGGCCATGAGAATTTGGCAATGGGCAGAGTCCACGGGTCGCTTTCTGATAGCAACGCACATCCCGGGGTCATCCAACGCCATTGCGGACAGGTTGAGCAGAGCCATCCTGTTACCTCACGAGTGGTCCCTCAAACTACAAGTGGCGGAGAGAATTTTCCGCAAATGGGGCCAGCCTTGCTGCGATCTATTCGCCTCCCTGATGAATACCAAATGCAGAAGCTATTTTGCCCTTCTACCTCCAGGGATGTCCCCAGGACGCACTGATACACGATTGGCCCCCGGGTCTCCTATATGCATTCCCACCTATCCCCTTGATTCCCAGATTTCTCCAGAAAGCCATGAACCTGGAAAGGACAGTTATACTCATAGCCCCATTCTGGCCTCGACAGATATGGTTCCCCTTTCTTCGAGCCCATCAAAAAGAGGAACCTTGGATCCTGGACCCAGTACCAGATCTACTGACACATTCATCGGGAGTTCTTCACCCGTCTCTTCTATCCCTCAAACTAGCAGCTTGGCTGCTCCACTTCCCCGCCTAGCCAGGTCTGATCTTCTTCTCCGGCAGTGCAGCGCATTTTGGTTGCCTCTCATAAGGCTTCCACCACAAAACTTTACAACAGTAAATGGAAACGCTTTGTGTACTGGGCATCTAATCAACACTTGGACCCCTTTGGTTGCTCCTTTACATAAAATCCTAGAATTTCTTTCCATCCTTTCCATGAAGGGGCCTCTACTTCCACATTAAGAGTGCAGTTGGCTGCCATATCCAACTTCCATGTTGGTGAGAATGGTTCTTCTATCATGTCCCACAGGCTTTGTAAAGCTTTTTATGAAAGGTTCCTTCCATCTTCGACCTCCTGTCAGAGACCCTTTATTCCCATGGAATTTAAATTTGTTGTTGTCGCAACTAATGTTACCACCTTCAACCAGCCTCTTCTTGCCCCTGAAATTTCTGTCTTGGAAGACTCTTTTTCTTGTAGCGGTTACTTCAGCTCGGAGAGTTTCAGAGCTGCAAGCACTGTCTATTAAACCTCCTTACTTAAATTTTCACCCAGATAGAGTTTCTTTACGAACAAATCCGTCCTTTCTTCCTAAGGTATGCTCTGTCATAAATATTAATCAATCCATTGAACTCCCTACTTTCTTCAAAAACCATACCAGCAAGTTGGAATATATGTTGCACAAGTTAGATGTCCACAGGCAACTCAGATTTTATTTAGACAGGACTAAAGACTACAGAAAAACAGATCAACTTTTTGTTGCGTTTGCAGATAATGTAAAGGGCATGGCAGTTACAAAACGCACTCTTTCTAAATGGCTTACTGATTGTATAGCCTTTGTGTATTCTAAATCAAATCAGGCCTTACCCACCAAACCAAAAGGCCATTCTACTAGGTCCGACTCCACTTCCTTGGCTCATGCAGCTCGCCTGCCTTTGGACACGATTTGTGCAGCAGCCACGTGGTCTAAACCACATACTTTCATCACTCATTATAGGGTTGACAAAGCCTCCAAAGACAGGACATCTTTTGGTTCCACTGTGCTCAGGAACGTTCTTCCATGAGTCACTCAGGGTGACGGAGCTAGGGACGCTACCCGTGTGTAAAAACAAACGGCGAGATTGAACACTCTCACATAAAGAAGTTATGTTCTTACCATAACGTTCCATGTGGAGTGTTCATCTCGCCTTTTTTTTTACATTCCCCCCCCTTTTCCCTCCCTCACGGTTTGGAAGAACGAGTAGGACTAGAGTCTGGTCCACATGTCTTTACCTCTTCCGGGTATCTTTCTTTACCCCTAGTTGGTTGTCAGTGAGATGGTGTCTCAACATTTTTTCCTTTCTAGCAGTATGTAGCCTTAATACCTCAGGGTTATTGTTTTTTTCTGGTTTACTTGAAAACTAGATCTGAGTAATGGCAGGGAGGATTGTGGGATATAGCCTGGTCTCGAGCTTCTCTTAGATGCAGAGCTTTGCTATGCGGCCGACTCGGAGCCGAGGATCGGCTCCGAACCCGTGTGTAAAAACAAAGGCGAGATGAACACTCCACATGGAACGTTATGGTAAGAACATAACTTCTTTTTATAGTCACCACAACAGAACTATTCCAGGCAGAGTTGAGGCCCTCGCTGCCAGAGCATTAGGTTCATCTATGGCTTTTTGGAAAGGGTTGGATTCTAGAAGTATTCTAGAGGTTGCAGCTTGGTCCTCTGTACATACTTTTACAACACACTATAAGTTTGATTCTTTCTCTAGGTCTAGAGCAGGCTTTGCAATCATGATTCTTCAAGGGCTCCTGGACTCTTCTCCTTCCACTTCCCAAATGTAGTAAGCTAGAGTAATCTACCCATATAGATATGGCTACTATAGCCATAATCAATATGATGAACATAGTACAGTTGTGTAAGTAAACCTACCGTAACAGTAGCTGTCTGAATGATTACTGCTGCAGTAGTCGTTCCCTCCATCCACCCCTTTTGTTTTTTAATGTGTTTATGCCAGGGTGTGGCGTGTAAGTAAACTTACTATAATAGTAGATGTTTGAATGATGACTGCTGTAATAACTGCTCCCCTCCTCCTTTTTGTGTTTTTTTTTTTGGTATGTTGTTTATGCCCGTTTTTTTTTTTTTTTCTTTTATCCTAGCATTACCCTTTCAGGGCTCAGTCTCCTTCTGCCTGTTGGCATGAATGCTCTGAAGGGCTTGATGCCCCAAATTGTCTTTTACTCAGCTCAGTTCGAGCTGCCTGATAATTTGGGAATATAGAAAGTGTCCTAAAACTTTGGAAACTGGCCAGTTGTTATATCCTTGACAGGATATACCCATATGTCTGTGGCTACTGCAGCAGTGATCATTTAAACAATACTGTTATGGTAAGTTTACTTACACAACTGTACTTTACAGTTTTGAGTTATTGGACTGGTTTTGGGCCTGCTTCTTTCTCAGGGAGACTGTTTCATGCACTCTTGAGTTTTTTTATGAAAAAAGTCCTTTATTTTGCCCTAGTTGCTGCCCTCATCACCATTATTTTCAAATGGCTGTCTCTTTTTAATGGACATTTTATTCTAATCTCAGTTAAGCCCCTTGAGGTTTCTGTTTCCTTTTAGGTAACAGAAACCTATTTCATGTAGGGTACAAATGTTAAATTTCTTTATTTTGTCTTTGCATAGATTTTCTTATGATAAGAATGATTTCCTTTTGCTCTATGTTTTTCCATTGTGTGTATAACCTGAGTTTCACCAGGCAGCGTGTAATAGCTCTAATGCCTTTTCAGATGAGTGCCTGAGTAATGTTTTCTTTCATCTAACTGTAGACTTTACTTCCTTCTAGGATACTGCTGACACTGTGCAGCAGTATGGCTGCCTACAAGAAGTGTACTTATTTCTTTAATGCACTTACTCACTTACACTTAGTGAGTACATTTAGTACATGACTGTATTCTTTCTAAAATACATTAACCCAGTACATATGCCTTGGTTAGTGTTTAATTTTGTTGTAACCTTCCTACGTTGCATCAGGTTTTTTTTTTTTGTAGATTTTTGCCTATTCTAATTACCTTGGGAAGAGTAATGCGGGTGTTTGGAGGCAATGTTTTACAAGATCTAGGATATATTTGAGGACTTTTGTTATTAGTATGAGCAACTCAATATAGACCTCTAGGCAGGGAATGCACTTAAGATAGAAAAAGATGGTAAAATAGAGTAAACGATTGAAGTAGTCACAAGAGAGTATATAGAGTATACGAGAGTTATCCAAAGGAGAAAAAAAGTAAAATTGAAAGAAAAAGCCCTTTAACCACAAAAGGGACTGAGAGAACTGTATTTGAATGATGGGAAAATCTGTTAGAGATGGCGGCATTCTGGGAACCTACATTGGGCTCAATAGTAAAAACAGTAGATCAGATGCATGCTGAAATATTTAAAATCAGCAGTATCTTACTGGATTATATAGCAACTAACAAAAAGCACTACAATAGTTCAAAGATACACTATCTAGACATTCAGAGGGGATAAGTGAAATTCAAGTTGAGGGAAATGAAACTAAGGAGAAATGGCAGAGCACAAAATGAGACTGGAAGAAATTACTGAATAACTTATAGAACTTGAAACTGGATCTAGAAGAGAAAACTGGTGTTTCATTGCGATTTCTAGAGCAGGTAGAATGGAAAGACTGTATTGACTTAAGAATAAATGCTTAAACAAGTGGAATGAAATTCCCTTAGAAGATGCTCGGTTTGAAATAGCACAAATATTACATTAGCATCCAGAAATCGGCCTAGACTAGTAGTCATCAAACTATGAACAGTCCATCTCGTAGAAAAAACATACTGTGTTTATTGTTGGAGACACTAGAGTGTTCTTGGATCATGATTTTTTTGCTGCAACAAAAAGCAGGGAAAATGCCTTAATCTCATCCACAAGGGAATGAAACTCACTTTAAACTCATTTACTTTGGCTGCATTCCATTTTTTATCTGTTAGGACCACAGACATATAAAACTTATTCAAGTGCCTGAATGAAGAAAACCCCACAGAAGCTGTACTGTGCCAGAAACAGCCTACGATGAGAGAAGAGGTGCCTACCATAGAAGAAGTAAGAATAGCAGTAAGGAAAATGAAGTCAGGGGAAGCAGCAGGCTCAGATGATGTCACAGCAGTATAATAAAGATGCTGTGTGAGATAGGGGAGAAATGTCTCCTTATGGTACTCATAGCAGTGTGGAGAGAAAGGAGTATCCCAGATGACTGTAGAATAAGCATCTTGTCCCAGTGTACAAGAACAAAGAGGACATCCACAACTGTGGGCAGTACAGCAGAACTGAACTCGTATCACATTGCATGAAAGTTCTAGAGAGGGTGATTGATAAACGGATATGCAGATTAGTAGAATGTAAGATGGGAGATGAGCAGTTCAGATCAGGATGCAGTACAACTGGTCTGATGTTTGCACTCTTTCCTCATCTCTAGATTCTTCTCAGCTATCTGTTTCACAGCAACTTGGCATTCCTAGACTTGGAGAAAGCATATGACAAGGTCCCAAGAAAGCTGATCTGGGCAGTACTGCTGTGGTTTGAAGTCCCAGAGACATTTGTAGAATTAGTGCAGTCTATGTACAAGGACCCAATGACATTACAGGCAGACTCTAAGCGAGAACTCCAGCAAAGTATAGAGGAATGGAATGCAAAATTGAAGGCACATGGGATGAAACTAAGCACAGATAAGACAGTGGTAATGGCAGCAAATTGGGGAAATCAGAAGAAGCTGAGAATTGAGATAGAAGGGAAGATAGTGGAACAGATAAATAGCTTCAAGTATCTGGGAGGGGTGGTTGAGGAGAAGGGATGTCTGAATGAAGAGGTCAAAGCTAGAATCAGAGGGGCTGCAGCCAACTGGTGTAGAGTGTCAGGTGTAGTCTATGACAGAAGAATGCCAAAGAAGCTGAAAATTAAAGTCTACAAGACAGTGGTGCTACCAGTACTACTGTATGGAACAGAAACCTGGGGAATAAAGGCAGAGCAGATGAAGAAGCTAGAGGTGATGGAAATGAAGTGCCTGAGAAGGGTGGTAGGATGCACTCTGTTGGACAGATGAAGAAATGAGGACATAAGAGCAGAAGCCAGAGTAGCTCAGTTGCAGAAAAGATCAAAGAGAACAGATTACGGTGTTTTGGACATGTGCAGAAAAGCAGAAGACAATCTGCTGAAGAAGATTTGGGACAAACAGGAAGAAGGTAAGAGGAAACGAGGACCTCCAGCAAAGAGGTGGCTAGATTGTGTGAAAGAAGATCTGTGACAGTCAGGCATGAGTGTCGAAGAAGGCAGGAGTGTGGCATTGAATCGAGAGAGATGGCGACAGTTAACACAATTCCCCAACCCCATGTAGAAAATGGGAAAAAGGGGGCTGATGATGATGAGGAGGAGGAGGATGATTCAAGTGCTTGAAGACCTAAACAAGAGGTGGAAGGAACTGGGAAAAAATGATGTAGAGAAAGGATCCAGTAGCCAGCAGTCTGGGAAAGGAAATGAGAGGAGCCTCACTACATCAGAGACTGTTCTGGCAAAGCCTTTTCCAGTGTTTCAAAGAAAGATGAGAGAAAGAATAAAAGAACATTTGAAAAAGTGATAGACTTGGCCAGAATGTTGAACCTGATGTATTGATTGAGAACTGTGAGTAAAGAGTTGCTTGATTAAAGATTTAACAGAAAATGTTGTTTTATTCAAAACATGCAAGTACACTGGCGTAAAATGTAAGTCGAATGTTTATGAAAGTATGTAATTAATGCTTTTAAAGTAGTTTGGCTAATTACTCAAAAGTTTAAAAAAAGTGTTTGATTTGAAAATATGGAAGGGAGTGCAAATTGTAAATGATTCTTATTTGTAAACTTTTAGACAATTGTCTGAACACGTTTTAAAATTGATAGCCAATACATTTCAGATACCATTTACTGCCTGAGTTATTATTTAATCTAAGAAATGTGTACCTTTTTAGTATGCCAGTCCTAAATGCAATCTATTAGTAAGCAAATGCTGCCACTGACAAGTCGATTGCTTCAGACACTCTGGAATGGGACTGTAAAAGGTAGGGGAAGATCTACAAGTCATGGAGCAATGCTGATTGGATGTAAAGGATAACCCCATGCTTAGGTCGGTAGAGACTAATAGGAGGAGATGGGTAGGGCAACTATAAGCTGTCTATACCATTAACAATCCTGGTCTTTGTGGTATTGAGTAAATAGCTGATTCCTAGAAAATCTTAAGTGGGAAATATTACAGATTGAAAAGTGGAGAAATATCACAAATATATTTGGTAACTCCTGGTGAATAGGACTGGGAATTTTAATTTTTTGTACAAAGTTAGGTATAACATAATTATTGTGACGGGCTAACAAAGTATTAAAGTATATAATAATAAATTAAGCATTCATAGCCTAGAGGATAAAAACTGAATAAAAGGGTAGTAGAGGAAATATTTTGTTGTATATTATTCCTGATATTAAGCAGCACTAGCTCTGTTAGAGGACAAGTACAAGAGTACAATGCTATTATATATAGCTAGATTTAGGTTTAAGGAGGGGAACAGGGGAAAACATAGTTAATTTGTTTGCATGTAATAAGGGGCGAGAGGCAGTCAAAGTGTATACATAGAAACTGGAGACAGTTGTGCCATATACAAGAAGGAAAGAAAATATCCAGCAAAATTTGTAAAGATACAAAGGTGTCTGGAAGAAAACAGAAGATAAAAGTTAGTAACATAACACCCATGTGTCAAATAGACATGTTTGTATGGTGTGTTAGTGGTTTAGTTGAAAAGAAGAAAATTAAGAATGTTCTTACTTATGTTTGAAAAAATAGTACTCAAATCATAATGTTGCAGGAAACCGTATCAGTCAAAAAGAACATAAGAATCTAATTAAAAAAATGGAAATGTATACTTTGTGTGCCTTGATGGAGGAAAACAAAAAGGGAGAACAACTGCTAATGACAATAAAGGTGGAAGCAGAGCAGGAGAACAGGCTAGGCAGATTATATAGTGATAAAGGGAAGTTGATAAGGTTTGAAGATCTCATAGTTCACAGTTTACATTCCCTCAAATCTAAGTTTGCAAGAAAGGAAATTGTGGAGTGTTAGCTTTTCACCAGAGACTTATGATATTGGCAAGAAACTAGAATATAGTATGCAACAGTACAGTTATCTGAGGAGGACCAAGACAGTACAGAATCCCACCAGAAGGTATGTACTTAAATATGCATATACGTAGATTTGGTCTACAGTGAAGGAAATACAGCATTTACACACCTTTCTGGGAATTATGGCATCTGGGTATGAACTGGATAAATGTTAAATAATGAAGTAATATATAAACTTGGTGAAAGATAAAAACAAACATGCCCAGTGATGTTATTAAACCAACGTACTTATATAAATCGCACTACAGAAAAAGAAAAATAGTCAGTGAGCGAGGCATTAGCATTTTCCAACATATCTGTTAAAAAGGAATGTGTTTACAGACTGGGTAGATGAGATAATGGAAAAGCTATTTTATTAACTAGACTTGGAAAAAGAGTAACTTTTATCAAACTGAGACAACTGTAAGTTGAAAATTAGAAACCTGGTGACAGTGGACTAGGGAAGTGTGGAAAGAGAGTCAAAATAAATATTTTGAAGGAATAAAAAAGTGAAGTCAATTCAGAAATGGATAAGAATGGACAGACTATGACAATGGGAAGAACAGTTAAAGGCAGCATGAGGATTAATGATAGCCCTATACTCCTTTAGATTTTCCAAATATTCTAAGGCAATGGGGTAGCTGATTAAAAATAACATAATAGGAACCAATCATTGACTGTAGATTACAGTAGCAGAAGACAGAAAGATTGATTACTAAGATTAGGAAGCATGAACATTGAAGAACTGAAATGGAACCAGATAACATTGTAAAGATTAAGGCACAATACTGTACTAACCTATATACACAGGGCACATGTATTGAGTAGAGTGGAGAATATGAAGAGGCATCCAGAGAGGGCAAATTTACCTAAAATAGGAACAAAATAGAAAAGGGATGATAAAATAGATATAATAGGGAAAGTAGTAAAAAAAATCTTACCAAAACTCTTTGAACTGGATCATTGTGGCTTCAAAGAGAGCAGGCAAACATTTAATAACATAAATAGGACTCATTTGATCAAAAAGATGCTTCAGACAATAATGCCTGGAAGCTGGTAAAGCATTTGGTAGTCCATTTGGAATTCATGAGGAGAACCCTGGAGGAATTTGTTTTTCTACGATTTGATAGGATTAATATTTGGCTCTCTAAAGGATTCCAAGCTAAGATAAAACATGGTGGAAGTCTGTCAGAAATGATACAAACCTCCACATGATATGGATGAAGAGGAATATTGTATAGACCTGTGGCAGCTGCAACTGATCATGGCCATTTGTCTTAACTTGGATGGATTCCAGTTTAATCCCTGAGTTATGCAGAAAGTGGCTACCCTTTTTAAGCTGCTCGTGTGTTCAACCTTACCCACAACAGTCCAAGAAACCACCCTAAAGGATATCCATTTGGGACTCTGCTATAATCCTCTGAGGAGCTTTCAAAAGATAGCCAACCTCAGGATATAGTTTAAAGTCTGCTCGTGTGTTCAACCCTTCCCACAACAGTCCAAGAAACCACTCCTAAAGGACATCTATTTGGGACTCTGCTATAACCCTCTGAGGAGCTTTCAAAAGGATATAGTTTAAAGTCCATGTACTGTTACCTATTTAACAATACTGCTAAAAGCGTTTACTACCATACTTATTTAACAAACCTGCTAAAAGTGTTTACTACCATAGTGTTACTTTTCCCCACGCTTGCCAAGCAGCCTACAGCAGTTCCTTCATTTTATCTCTTAACTCTCTTACCCCTAAGCTACCCTTTTATATTTTACCACTAGGTGACACTGCTCTACTACTTCTAGGTAGGATCCCTTAGATCCTTCTCTGTCTCTCCACCAAGCTATTCCCCACTCTCTGGCGTATTTTACCCTACTGCCCTGCTTTAACTTGTGCTTTGCTTCTCTACCTTACTCCCTACAGCCTAGATTTACCCCTGCTGCCCCTCTTCTTTACCTACTTTCCCATATTCTGCTACAGCTGGCTGATTGGTTACAGCCAGAATTCTTCTATCCTGCTCTTCCTGCTCCATTTGCCCTATGGGCTCATTCCGCTCTCCTACCCTATCCCCAATTCTCACCCGCCCCCACTACTCCTACACTTATTTTAATACTACACCCCTCCCTCTCTCATTCTACCAATCACCCCCCTCTTCAACCCCTCCTCCCTTCATCTCCACCCACCTGTCACAACCACTCCTCCCCACCCACCAAAGTCCCTATAACAACCACTTCTACTCCATCTTACCTCATATCCTCTACTATGCCTAGTCACCTACCTCAATCCATCCTCATCCCATCTATCTGCATTCTACTCTTACTCTCATTATACCATGCCACCTCCTACTCCTATAGCCTACTCTACCCCCCTTTCCTATCCTGCCCCACTACTCCCAACCTCCTTTCTTTTCCCACTACAACACACTCCCACAACATATCTGCCTCTCTAGTTCAACCCAACCCACTCCACTACTTCAAAATTAAAAGCTTTCCCCCTCAACTAAATCCTACAAACCTAAACCAATACCTTACTGTCCACAATTCTTAAAGACTAATTTAAAAATACTACTGCTCTACCTCATCTACCTCTGCTTAGCTGGAGACATGGATCCTAACCCTGGACCAAACAGTTCTTCTAGCCCCAATCCCTCTACCACTAACAACACGGCTAACCATAAATACCTCAAAGTCTTTACCATCAATGCCCAAAGTTTAAGAAATAAAGTAACCCACTTCCATGCTTGGTTAAACCACAACCTACCTGACATTGTAGCCATCTCAGAAACTTGGTTAAAACTTCATATTGGTGACTCTGAAATCCTCCCTCCTGGATTCCAATCCCTCAGACATGACCGCTTAAAATGAAAAGGTGGGGTAGCCTTAATCTACTCTAACCTACTATCCATCACTCCCTACCCAAACCCTATCCCCCCATTCAATAATGCAGAACTAGTAATAGGCCTATTAAAATGAAATAGCCACAAAAGCATCTGTATCATCACCCTCTACACTCCCCCCCGGTAACAACACCACTACTCTTGAGGAAATACTCCTCTGGACCTCTACCAATATTAAGCATAAGACCATCATACTTGGAGACATAAATATAGATTGGAATCAAGTCAACAGCCCTAATCCCACCTTATCCATCAATCTATATAACTATACCCAACTAATTAACTCCATTACCAGACCCAATAAAACAAACCCCCTCATGTACCACACTAGACTGGATTCTAGCATCCCATCCAAATAATGTCTTCAACTCTGGCATTACACCTGACCCTATAGGAGACCATTTGCCAGCTTTCATCCAGCGAGCTACCCACTCCTCTCATTACTTACACCAATATATTCAAACACGTAACCTCACAAACTTTAATCCAACTACCTTCTCAGATGCCTTAAAACAAACAAACTGGAACCCCCTAACAACTCTTCCACTAGACAATGCCGTAGAATTTTTCAACTCAATCTTCTTAAACATCCTCAACTCCCTAGCTCCACCAAGAATCAAAAGAATAAAAACCAAAACTTGCCCCATGGTTAACCAAAGATGCAAAAAAACTTATGCTACAAAGAGACAAATCCTGGAAAACATACCATCAAAACAAGCAACCAGATACTCTTCTTAAATATAAACAACTCTGCAACCTTACTAAAAAACAAATCATCAGAGACAAAAAGTCATATTATATTAAACTCCAGTCTAACCAATCAAAAAGCCCAACACAGTTCTGGAATTCCATTAATTGGAATTCCATTAATTCTGTCCTCAACACAGGTACCAAAAACAACCCCTGCCCAGACTCCAGCAAATCTGATCCTGAAGTAGCCTCTATATTCAACTCCTTCTTCACCAACTGCATAGCAGAACTATCTAAAACCTTCCCTAACAATCCTTCCCCTCAGCCTATCCAGCCTCCCTCATGACCCATACAACCCACTGCCCCCAATCCTCCTCCAGTATTCGAGCTTAAACCCTTATCAACCTACCACGTGAAAAAATTACTCTCTAAATTAAAACCATGCTCCAGTGCCCCTGACAATATCCCATCCACCTTCCTAAAAATTGCCACAGATGGCATCGCACTCCCATTAGCATCCTGATAAATAGATTGATGCAAGAATCTTATGTGCCCAAATTATGGTGTTCTGTCTTTATTCTACCTCTCCATAAAGGAGGCAAAAACAACAACATCTCAAACTTCCGCCCCATAGCTATCCTTTCCCCTATCTCAAAACTTCTGGAGAAATGCATCCACATCCAGCTTATGCCATTCCTAACCAATCACCAACTAATCACTCCAACCCAACATGGCTTCTGTCCTGGCCATAGTACTATCACTGCACTTCTTTCTTTCCTTCTTAGACACAATAAATCTGGCCCATGACTCTGGAAAAATAGTATCTACAGTTCTACTAGATCTCTCCAAGGCATTCAGTACTATCTCCCACACCCATCTCTTAAACCATCTTTGCAACCTTAATCTCTCTCAGAATACCTTATTCTGGTTCTCAAGCTACCTCTCTGACAGGTCTCAAGCTGTAAAATGGGGGAAGGTACCTCAACCTTCCTTCCCCCACTGGGGTACCCCAGGGATCTATCCTTGGTCCAATGCTGTTTAACATCTTTATTAATGATTTCCACAAAGCCATACCCAATACCAAAATTGTGCAGTATGCAGATGATTCTACCTTAATTTGATGCACCTCTAACCTCCCTGAGCTTCAAACTATGACCCAAACTGCTTTCTCTACCACAGAAAATTGGATGCTTCAAAACCATATATCACTAAATGCCAATAAATCCAAAATTCTATTGTTCTCTCACTCAAAATTTGCCACTCTTGATATAAGCTTATTCCAAATTATTAGCCAAAACAACTCTACTATTGAGGTTGTTCCCTCTGCCAAACTACTTGGGGTTACCATTGACGAACACCTAAAATTCGTCACTCACATCCAGCAAAACATCAAGAAAACCCACATAAAACTAGGTATGCTATACAGGAACATCCACTTTCTCTCTCCTTCCACCAGAAAAATCCTTGCCACTACCTATCTACTCCCCTCACTAATGTATGGCGCTCAGCTATTAACAAACATATCTGCTGCTCTTACCTCAAAATTGGAAGTCTGCTATAATAAGATTTCTAAATTTGCTACCAAAGTCAAATTCTCCTCCCATCATTGCATTGCCCTTCATTTGTTAAATTGGCTTGAACTCTCTAACCATCTTGACTGTCTTCAGATAAATGCATTGCACAAACTAATTTTTCTACCAAGTGCCCCTCTCTCTGCAACATCCTTCTACCTTACTCCCCTCAAAGAACTCTTAGATCTACTCACCAAAACCTAATCACTGTCCGAAAACCCAGTCGTCCCGCTGGTCAACTACTGCTATCCTTTTCCTTAGCTAAAAAATGGAATTCTCTTCCTTCCTTCCTCTCTTAGGACTTGTGAAAACTTTGAACGTTTTAAAAGTCAGCTACATGCTTTCCTTTCCTCTAACAAGAAATGCAACTGCATGCTCCCCACCTAGTCTAATATATCACTCCACTCCTAAACTCCTGGCTAACTCTGAGTACTGTCTAACTTTAGAAAATGTACATATTGTAAATATCTTATTTGTACTATGTAACAAAAGAACCTATGCCTGCTCTCTAGTATGATATGAAATTGTAAATTATATTTTCTACACTATGGTTGTGTCTGTAACTAAACTTTGTAACTGTGGAGCTTTTCTGTTATCTGTAACTAAACCTTGTAATTGTGGAGCTTTTTTTCCGGGGTCTCCACTGAAAATGGGCTCCCTGAGCCCAGTGGACCACCCCGGTCATCAAACTGGAAATAAAATAAATAAATCTTTTTGATGTTGATATCTGTTTACTGCTTTTAGCTAACCTGTTTAAATAATTTGTAAATACTTCACTGTCATAAATAACCTGTATACATTTTTTCTTTTTGAAAATGAATAAAAATATTTTCAAAAAAAAAAAAAAGAAAGAAATGATAAATCTATTAGGTACAAGGCAAGGATATATTCAGTGTGCATTTGGAACATGCTATATGTCAGATGACATCTGGAACAATAGGAAAAAGATTACTGTGTTACTAGATAATATAGTATCCATGTCAAAACCCCAGACAGGGATTCAGAGAGAATATCTGACAAATTACGTGACTTTAAAAAGTTAGCAGGATATGAAGTAAATGAATGAAAAACAAAAGTAATAGCTATGAATTAATGTGCTGAGACGTGAACTGGCTAATAACTCTTTTTGTGTGGACATGTGAAAGCCAAATCTTTGGAAGTTTGACTAAAAGAATGTACTGGGCAGGCAGCCAAAGATATGTTGGAAGTCACTGTCCTAAAAATAATTAGGAAAACAAGATGGTGGAAGATGCTTTTTATGAAGAAAGTAAGGTAAAAGTGCTGAAACTGTTCTTGGTTCCACTGATCTTGGCGGAGTAATAAAGAATTGTTTTGGGATAAGAGAGAAGGACTACATTGGGATAAATAACAGCAAATGGGAGAGGTTAACTCAAACACCAAAAGGGAAATTGACTAGGGTTAACATATCTTGCAAGGGTAGCTAACATGTCTTGCAAGGGCAGCTAACGTAGTACTTTCTTATGAACCTATGATATTACCTAGGGAAAAATGAGGAATCACGACTACTGGACTTTGAAATGTATTTTGGAGTCGCACAGCTCAGACTTTTATACTGGCTCAAAATCAGATCTATATAACCAAATGGAAAGTAATGATACTGGAAAAAGAACATGAGAATAGCAAACTGGGAGTACAGATGGACATTTGGAAAGCACTGGAGAGTGAAAAATATATACTGGGATATGCATGCATAACAATTTGTGAAGCTCACATTTGTACTAAAAGAAGTGAAAGAGTGAAAAAACAGATAACATCAAAACAACAGGGTAAAGAGGGGAGTAATAAAAGCTACAGCAAATGTGAAGAAACAGACCAAATTAACATATTGGGAATAGATGTTTAAGGAAGGAGAAATAAGAAGTTGGGAAAAAGCTAAAGGGCCATTTGGGTTACAATAGAAGACCAATTGGCTTATGTGGACCTGACATGTAAATTATGAAAGGAACTGAATAAATATGTGGACTTTCAGACTAAGCTGGTGACGGCAGATTTCTGAATAAAAGCAAGAACAGATACCGCAGCTAGGAAAAATGCATAAGTAGAGCTAAACAATCAGGGCTATATAAAATGAGGCAGGATTGGAGTGACAGATTGGTAAACCTTTTACTAAAAAGAGTGGACTAAGATGTGTTTAGGCTGTCAGGTAGGTCAAGAAAGTTCAGGAAATATCCATGGAAATATTTGCATAGATGTTTTTATACATATGCAAAAATAGAAAAAATGTTCCCACAGACAGGGGCCTATGTTGTAGATATAATGGATCGGAATGGGGTACTTGAGAACATATATTTTGGGTGTGTTCTGAATGCCAGCAATGCTTACTTGGCCTAAAAAGCTTATTACTCAATTTCTGGGGGAAGAACCAGTTGTTTGCAAGGACATGCCCTTTGATGAGTTGGTGTTATTTGTATAGCTCTGCTCTCTACATTCCTGATAATGGCTAAGAAAGCAATAACAAGAAGATGGAAACAAAGGACAAAACTGTAGCTAACTGATGTGATAAAACAGTGGGTGAAATAAAAGGCACGGAACTGAGAGTTAATGAGACTGGAAGAAGAAGAAAGTTGCTGATTAACAAATAGAATAGATGCGATTTGTTCTGTAGTGTAAATAGCAGAAAATGATTGATTGAGCACAACAGGATTAAAATGTACACATACATGGACAGAATATCTTTAAAAAAAAAAAAAAAAAAAAAGCAGCCAGTCCGATCCAACAGTTTTATACCAAGCCATTCCGTGAAATGATCCAGCCATTACTGCCTTGAGCTTCCACGACCTTTCCCATCATTCCTTGTGAGCCTCCCCTTCAGATCTCATTTGTCACCATTGCGAATAGTTCTTGGTCTATAGCCAGCATCATCAATTTTTCTAGTTTTCATCCTTAATGTTAATATCTCTTTGTTAATTCCATAACTAGTTTCATGTTTTTACCTTTCTGACTTTAACCACCCACTGGGGATACACAAGCCAGTGCATTTCTTTATGTCGGTCCCAAGCCTGGATAAATGGGGAGGGTTGCGTCGGGAAGGGCATCCGGCGTAAAACCTCTGCCAAATTACTTATGCGGAGAACATTTCATATTTCCATACCGGATCGGTCTAGGTGCAGGTTAACAATGACTGCCACCAGTACTGTTAGCCAACAGGGTGCTGGCGGAAATTGGGCTACTGTTGGCCGAAGGAGAAGAGGAGGGGGAAGGCATGCCCGAAGGCAGGAAGAGAGGAGGAAGGTTCGGAGTGTAGTAGTGAGGGTAGGAACTTTGAATGTTGGCAGTATGACTGGTATAGGTAGAGAGCTAGCTGATATGATGGAGAGAAGGAAGGCTGATATATTGTGCGTGCAAGAGACCAGATGGAAGGGAAGTAAGGCCAGGTGTATAGGAGGCGGGTTCAAATTGTTCTATCATGGTGTGGATGGCGGAGAAATGGGGCAGGGGTTATCCTAAAGGAACAGTATCCCAAGAGTGTTTTGGAGGTGAAGAGAGTGTCTGATAGAGTGATGATGTTCATCGTGTTTCTCTGCTGCAGTCATTACACTTGGGTTATCCTGCCGTCAGGCGGGCCCGCAGTCGGCCTGAGTTCCAAAGTCTTGGTCCAGCGTCGGTTGCTGTCGCCTCTTCCCTGACGTCAGTGCGCCAGGGGTATATAAGAAGCAACCAACGCCATTTTCTTCAGTCTTTCTTGCCGCGCGGTGCCCGAAGCAAAAGCAGTTCGCAAGTGCCAGTCGGCTGACTCCTGAGATTTCATATTCGATTTCAGAACCAAAGTCTTCAATAAAGCTAAGTACCCCGTTGGGGAAACTTTTTCTTGCCTCAGACTGATGTCAGTAAAAGTTAATAATTGTATTTCTTGTGGGAAGCAAATACCTCATAAGGATTTTCATTCTTACTGTATTCCATGCCTAGGCCCAGATCACGACGTCACTAGTTGTCGGTTTTGTGCTAGATTTAACATACGCACTATTAAATGTCGGTTTGATTTTGCTCACCATTACTTTGGGCAAAGGTTTGATTATACAATGCCGGCGGACCTCAATGGGCATGTTGGTGAAGTGAACAGAGGGGGTGAGGAAGTGCTGGGTAGGTGTGATGGATTTTGCGAAAACGATGGACATGGCTGTGGTGAATATGTATTTTAAGAAGAAGGAGGAGCATAGGGTGACGTACAAGAGTGGAGGAAGATGCACACAGGTAGATTATATCCTATGCAGGAGGTCCAGTCTGAAGGAGATTGGAGACTGTAAAGTGGTGACAGGGGAAAGTGTAGTTAAGCAGCATGGATTGGTGGTCTGTAGGATGACGGTGATCAAGAAGAGAAGGAGGAGTGTGAAAGCAGTGCCAAGGATTAAATGGTGGAAGTTAAAAAAGGGTGATTGTGAGGTGGAGTTCAGGGAAGAGTTAAGACTGGCACTGCGAGGCAGTGAAGAGTTACCGAATAGCTGGGTAACTACAGCAGAGCTAGTAAGGGAGACTGCTAGGAAGGTGCTTGGTGTGACATCTGGACAGAGGAAGGAGGACAAGGAGACCTGGTGGTGGAATGAAGAAGTACAGGAGAGTATACAGAGGAAGAGGCTGGAGAAGAAGAAAGTAGACATGAGTATAAGGAGATGAGACTCATGGCAAAGAGAGAGGTGGCGAAGGCTAAGGATAAGGCATATAGAGAGTTGTATGAGAGATTGGACACTAAAGAGGGAGAAAAGGACCTGTACCGATTGGCTAGACAGAGGGACAGAGCTGGGAAAGATGTGCAGCAGGTAAGGGTGATAAAGGATAGTGAGGGAAATATACTCACAAGTGAGGAGAGTGTGTTGAGTAGATGGAAAGAGTACTTTGAAGGGCTGATGAATGAAGAGAATGAGAGAGAAAGAAGGTTGGGTGATGTGGGGATAGTGAATCAGGAAGTGAAGCAGATTAACAAGGAGTAAGTAAGGTCAGCTATGAAGAATGGAAAGGCTGTTGGCCCAGATGACATACCAGTGGAAGCATGGATGTGCTTAGTTGAAATGGCAGTGGAATTTTTAACCAGATTGTTTAATGAAATTTTGGAAAGTCAGAGGATGCCTGAGGAGTGGAGAAAACGTGTTTTGGTACTTATCTTTAAGAATAATGGTGATGTGCAGAGCTGCAGTAACTACAGAGGGATAAAATTGATCAGTCACAGCTTGAAGTTATGGGAAAGAGTAGTGGAAGCTAGGTTAAGAAGGGAGTTGATGATTAGTGATCAACAGTATGGTTTCATGCCAGGAAAGAGCACTACAGATGCAATATTTGCTCTGAGAGTGTTGTTGGAGAAATACAGAGAAGGTCAGAAGGAGTTGCATTGTGTCTTTTTGGACTTAGAGAAAGCATATGACAGGGTGCCTAGAGAGGAGTTGTGGTATTGTATGAGGAAGTCAGGAGTGGCAGAGAAGTATGTAAGAGTGGTACAGGATATGTACGAGGGTAGTGTGACATTGGTGAGGACTGCGGTGGGAGTGACATACGTTTAAGGTGGAGGTGGGATTACATCAAGGATCAGCTCTGAGCCCTTTCTTATTTGCAGTGGTGATGGACAGGTTGACAGATGAGATCAGACAGGAGGCCCCGTGGACTATGATGTTTGCAGATGACATTCTGATATGTAGTGAGAGTAGGGACCAAGTTGAGGAGACCCTGGAGAGGTGGAGATATGCTTTAGAGAGGAGAGGAATGAAGGGCAGCAGGGCTAAAACAGAATATATGTGTGTAAATGTGAGAGAGGGTAGAGGAATGGTAAGGATGCAGGGAGTAGAGTTGGTAAAGGTGGATGAGTTTAAGTACTTGGGATCATCAGTTCAGAGTAATGGTGAGTGTGGAAGAGAGGTGAAGAAGAGAGTACAGGCAGGGTGGAATGGGTGGAGAAGAGTGTCAGGAGTGATTTGTGACAGACCGGTACCAGTAAGATTGAAAGGGAAGGTCTACAAGAGGGTAGTGAGACCAGCTATGTTATATGGGTTGGAGACGGTGGCATTGATGAAAAGGCAGGAGTCAGAGCTGGATGTGGCAGAGTTAAAGATGTTAAGATTTGCACTGGGTGTGACTAGGATGGACAGGATTAGGAATCAGTATATCAGAGGGTCAGCTCAGGTTGGACAGTTTGGAGACAAAGCAAGAGAGGCGAGATTGCGTTGGTTTGGACATATGCTGAGGAGGGATGCTGGGTATATTGGGAAAAGGATGCTACGGATGGAGCTGCCAGGTAAGAGGAAAAGAGGAAGGCCTAAGATAAGGTTTATGGATGTGGTGAGAGAGGACATGCAGGCGGTTGGTGTGAAAGAGCATGATGCAGTGGACAGGAAGAAATGGAAACAGAAGATCCGCTGTGGTGACCCCTAACAGGAGCAGCCGAAAGAAGATGACCTTTCTGACTTTGGTAGTTAATAAATTTTTTCTGTTTAAGTGCCTCATCTTCCTCAACATTTAGGCAGCTGGCTTTGTTATAAATAAAAATCTGTGTGTGTGTGTGTGTGTTTGTATATACGTCTATGTAAATATATATATATATATATATATATATATATATATATATATATATATATATATATATATATATATATATGTGTGTATATATATATATATATATATATATATATATATATAAGTGTGTGTGTGTGTATATATATATATATAAAAAATGCATGTATATGTGTAATGAAATACACTGAAACACTCCAATGTTAATGTTGAGAACATCAACATTTGCAACATCGACAGCTCAAACGCTCAAACACAATGTTTTTGGGAGGGGACTAAACCCCTCTGCATCCCCTACACCCTCTGCTAATTTTGTATGCTAACACCAAGATCTCAAAATCCCCAGGGAAGAGGAGTTTGTTGACAAAATAAATGTTGACCTAAGCGTGTGCGCCCTCTCTCTCTCTCTGTATATATGTATATATGTATATATATATATATATATATATATATCTCCTTCTATATCACTGTTGCAGAATTCTTTATTATAGGGATCTCTCACCCAGTGCAGCCTGACATTTGGCCAGTATACCAAAACCTTATGATCTTGTATGCACTGTGCATCACTATTTTGTCCTTCGTCTTGTGCAGGGGCATAAAGGTGACATATGGACAAACTTACTCAAAACTACTTTGCCGCCAGTCCAAACACCTTTATTGCTCATTACTCTGAGCACCTTGTTGCTGTGCTGAATACCTAGCCATCAGATAAATGCCCCATTGTTTTTTTTTTCTCTTTGCTCTTGTATTTATTTTGCTTACCTAGTGTTCTTGTCGTCCAAGAAGGGAAAATGTCAGTGTGGGAAGCTGATTCCCCATAAGGGTCATCACAAACAGTGTTTCCTTTGCTTGGGTGCTTCCCACGACCATACTTCTTGTAGTATCTGTAAGGTGTCTGACTTCAGTGGCTTAAACAGTTAGTCCAGGGTAACATGGCAGAATCCATTAACCCCAAGAAACTTCTGCTAGTTAAGAAGGCCAGGAAGTCTTGGACGGATTCTTTAGCTGTCCAGCTTTCACTGGATATCTCTCTAGAAGCAGGTAATAGCTCTGTATGCTGTTTGGCGTCAACATTGGATTCCTCTACTGTGACCCCGTCTGAGGCCGGCATCAATCCGTCTTTTTGCACGTCCTCTGAGACTTTGCAGTTTCATCCATAGCAATCATATTGGAGAGTTGGTATTTAGAAAAGTCGATGCCATCAACAAAGGACTTGAACGCAAGTGCACGTTTAATAACTTCAGTATCTTCCAGCTTGAACAGTGTTGTTGATCTTCTTAGAGACAGTTCATATCATTGAAGGAAGCCATCCAGCCAGTGTTGTGATGCTTTGAATTCTTCTGGGATATTTCTAACTGTGGTGCCATTGCAAGGGCAAATGGTTGAATATCAGCCCTGCGCACAACCAAAGCCTTTGCTCTCCTTTTAGCAATCCATTCACAGATTATGTCTTCCAGCTCAGGAAATAGTGGTTGCCAATCTGATCCACACTTGCACTTCTTAGCATTTCCCTCGTCGGCCTGTTGACTGAGGTTATCGTATGCTGCACACCATTTTCGGACATTCGGAGATCTAACGTCTTCTCTTTGCAGAAAGTCGTCAGATTCTTTCCTTGGGAGTCCTCCATGATTCCTTTCTTGTACTTGACAGAATAGCTCTTTCTTTTTGCCCTCATCCCTTGGGGGGGGGGGGAGGGGTTAATTGAAGACTTAGGAGAGAGGAGTAGCAACACAAAATGGCAATGGTTAAGAAGACACACCCACAGCTGTTCGTTATCAAATGCGCACACTTTATGCGCGTTTTCTGTACTTTGACCAAGCAAAGTACACCTGCCAGTGTCTATGGGCCAAGGATCTCAACCGTTAAGTGTGAGTGATGATTAGGGTTAGAGTAAGACTCCTGGAGGACTCCCAGGGAAAGAATCTTACGACTTTCTGCAAAGGGAAGAAGTTGGGTGTCCAAATTGTCCAAAAATGGCGAGTAGAGTACGATAACCTCAGTGAACGGGTGTCAATAATATTATATCTGATATTGTTAATCCTCGTTCATTCCTTACGTATGTCAGAACTGAGCCGGCCATTTTCCAAGCTCGCATCAGCTTCAAACTCTCAAGCTAAACTCTTACCCACAATTCCCCTCTCCCTGTTACCTCAGATTTCGTTTGCCGCATTGCCATCCGGTCGTGTCAAGCTACTTCTCTTGAGCTAAGTTCAGTCATTTGTTGTTTATTTGCTTTACAAATTACTTTTCTGTCAGAAAAGTTGATATTTTATTGTCTCTTGCCCTATCGCATCTAGCGTTCATAATTTCATCTGTCCTTCACTTAACCTTTTTACCATGAGGTAATTTCTTCTTACCATTGTTGGTAATCCCTTTCCTTTTCTCTTTCATACCTTCGGGTACTCTCTTGTACCGTTGTTGGTACTTCTATTTCTTAATATGGCAGATAAAAAGGGTAGTCCGGGGTTTAAACTGTGTTCTGATTGTAGACACAAACTGCCTACTTCTGATGCACACTCTTTATGTGTTTATTGTTTGGGAGCTTCCCATTTATCTGTTGAACCTCCTTGAGATATATGTGAAAACTTTTCTAATAGAACTTTGTTAGAAAGGAAAAATAAACTGTTACTGAAGGGACTTCTAGAATCTCCCTTTTCAGAGGCTATTTCTGGGCCAGAGGTCTCAACCCCTCCCAAAGCCCATAAGAAAATGGATATTTCTACTAAGGCTAGATCCTTGCCTTCGTCCCCGGCTGGGGACTCTCACCAACCAAAATCAAAAAAGGCTAACATTCAGTCAGCCCCAGTGCTTTCAGTGCCCAGACCTTCAGCACTGAGGCCTTCGGCTCCGCTAGTGATTTCAGCTCCGTCCTCTCCTGTAGCCTTCTGCACATCAGCACCAAGGGGTTCCTCTGTTCAGACCTTTACCATTGCATCGGCACTGACCGTTCAGTCAGCGCAGACCTTGACCGCGTCGGCTCCGAGATCTTCCTTGGAACTGAGGCCTTTATTAATGACTCTAGTTTTGTCGGTTCCAGTTTCGGCACCGAGAACAGCTTCGGCACAGATCACTGTGTCGGTGCAGTCAGTCACATCGGCACCGATGATTCCGTCAGTGCAGACTACAGTAGCTCAGTCTTTCTCAGCATCGTTGTCCTCGGTGTGATCAGATGAGATGGGCACCGAGTCTGCCTCCTTTGTGGACAAGCCTGTTTCTCCCTCAATCTCTGTGAGGTCCACTAGAAGTCTTTCTGAACATGATGTGTTGTGTCTTGTGGACCAGGCATTCTTGGCCAGAGGTATTCCGCCCCCCAGGAACTATCCTTCCTTGGGAGGTGATCACCCATCTCCAAAGACACCTTCTTATTCTCCTCCTTCATTGCCTTTGAAGCCCATGGATGTAGTACAGTCTTCCCCTTCTGCAGTTCCCTTTATGGATCTCACTAAGGAATCGCAGTTGCCTTCGTGGCAGGAAAGTTTTGCTACGACCCAGGATGTCAGCTGTGATACACATGGCTTGCTGCTCCACAGCCATCCAGGGACTCCGAGTCGGCAGGCTGAGCCACTTCGGGATTGAGTGCCCCCTGTCCTTGACATACACTCTTCTCCAGGTGGACCAGCCTTCCAACTAATGGAGAAGGCTTTTGCTGCTGCTGGCGATACCGGACTGTCTATCCCTCCGCCCTCCTCTGGTACACTGGTTTCACAAGTCATACCTAGCGGACACCGGGTGCAGGGGCCTCAGGACATATTCCGTCAGGAATCCCCATTTTCCGTTGTCTTCCCCAGCTTCTCCCACTGAGGAGGTACACTGGAAAAGTTTGTGTAAGAGGAAGCATATGGACTCCACAGAGGAGTCTGTCACCGAAGACACAGATTTCGATGAGGGGGAAGGATCCCTTCAGTCACCCTCTGAGGTATCCTTTGGCGATATCCTTGAAATTCTGAAACAGAGAGGTGACTGGCAGCCCTCTAATCCGACCCCTGAGGAATCTGTGTTTTTGCAGGCTTTTCGCACCCGGCCCCCTACCTCCTGGGTTACTCCACCTGCCGATGAACTTGTCAAGTTCATCGTGCAGCGTGCTTGGAAGGCCCCTGATACTGTTGAAGTTATTCCCTGGAGGCCAGATAAGATCTTGTCCCCTCCTGCTTCAGACCCCCATTGGTCCAAAGGTCTTCCTGTAGATGATTTGTTGGTGGCAGCCGCAACAAAAAAGGATCTGGCAGAAGAAGAAAGCCAGTCTGTCCATCTGCTTAACAGAGAGTCCTGGGCCCTGGACAGAATAGGGAAGTGCACCTTTGCTTCAGCAACCTTTGCTATCAGGTCCCTGAATTATATGGCACATTTTACCAGGCTTCAAAGGGATCTGGTTTCTGAGCTCTCTGAAACCTTGGCTGGTGCAGTGTCTGATGAGGTCCGTGACAAAGTGGCCTCTCAGCTAGCCACCATTGAGTCTGTATCTAACTTCTCTATGCGATTGATATCGCATGCATCAAAAGGAGCAGTTAGAGCAGCGGGTTCAGCTGCAGTCTTGAGACGACACGCCTGGATGCGCTTGTGCAACTTCGTGGAACCCTTTAAGTCTTCATTCCTTAATGCCCCCATTGAGCCCTCCTCGTTGTTTGGGCCCAAAGTTAAAAGCACACTGGCCAGATGTGAACAAGACAGTAAGACCCTTTCTACCGTAGGTGTCCGTTATTCTTCCCCTCAACGTGCTTTCTCCTGAAACCAAAAGAGTGGGAAGATATGGTTCAAGAAATCGCAGGGTCCTTTCCGTGACACACAGGCCGAGTTCTCCCCCAGAGGCAGAGGGGGTAACTCACAGGGAAGATGCCCCTTTTGGGGCAGAGGGGGACCACATAACCAGGGTTCCAGGGATTCTTTCCCTGGTCAATCCTACCAGTGCTCCTGAAGAGCTGCCCAACTCCTTTCCTCTGGAGGTGGTTGGGGGACATTTCTCCTTGTACCCTTCTGTCTGGCTAACCATCACCACCGATTCTTGGGTACAAATGATCATAACCAGAGGTTATCATATCCCCTTCAATCTTTGTCCTGTCCCTTCAAAAAATCTTTCCGACGTTCCACCCAGTCAAAGGAAAGAAGCAGCACTAGAGATAGAAAAGCTGCTAAGAAAAAGAGTCATCCAAATAGTCCCTCCAGACCAGTTAGGATCTGGATTCTACTCAAGATTATTTTTGGTGCCAAAGAAAACCGGGGACTGGAGACCAATTTTGGATCTCAGTGTATTGAACAAGTTTTTGAGAGTACAAAAATTCCGGATGGTCACTATACAGTCTATCCTCCAGCTTTTGGAAAAAGACAATTAGATGTGCTCTATAGACCTTCAAGATGCATACTACTACATAAAGGTGGACAGGCCATCACGAAGATTTCTGCCCTTCGTACGGGAGCCAGTCACTACCAGTTCAGAGTACTACCCTTCGGACTCTCTACAGCCCCCAGAGTGTTCACAATGTGCATGGCAGTTGTCACAGCTTACTTGTGACTTCAAGGGTTCCAGGTGTTTCCATACCTAGACGACTGGCTCATTTCTGCCCCCACCAGACATCTACTAGAAAAAGCCCTGGCATACTCTCTCCTTGCTGCTCAAAGGCTAGGCATAACCATAAACTGGCAAAAATCCAATCTCACCCCATCTCAGTGTACAGAATTCATAGGGGTTATCTTGGACACAAAAAACTGCAGAGCTGCTATTCCAGAGCACAGAATTTTAAGGATAAAGCAACAACTATATCCAATCCTTTCAAAGGACAAATCCATGGCTCATTCGGTTCTACAGCTGTTGGGTTCCATGGCAGCATCCATCACTATTGTCCCCCTGGCCAGGTTTCACATGAGGCTTCTACAATGGCTACTGCTCACCCAGTGGTATCCTTTTCAGCATCCTCTTTCAGCCATGATTCGAGTAACCCACAGGTGCAAACAGGATTTAAATTGGTGGATGACACACAATCTCTCTTAATGGTCTCGCCCTTTTTCCCCCCAGCAACCCAAGGCCACAGTGACCACGGATGCCTCCCTGATGTAATGGCGGGGGGCTATGTCAGGGACAGACAGTCCAAGGCACTTGGTCCCAACTGGAGGCCCATCTGCATATAAATGTTCTAGAGCTGAGGGCGGTGCTTCTGGTGTAGCAAAGCATTCCATCCACTGCTGCCGTCTGGGACAATTGCGATTTAATCAGACAACATGGCGGTTGTCTGGTACATCAAAAAGCAAGGTGTAACCAAATCTTACCCCCTTTGTCGAGAGGCCATGAGGATATGGCAATGGGCGATGGCTACCAACCGTTTTCTTCTAGCAATGCACATTCCTGGGAGTTCCAACGTGATAGCAGACAGACTCAGCATGTGCATTCTGCGACCTCACAAGTGGTCCCTGAATCCCTTGATAGCGGCGGAGATCTTCTACCGCTGGGGCCGTCCTTGCTGCAACCTCTTTGCATCCCTGGCCAACTACAAATGCAGCAACTACTTCACCCTGATTCCTCCGCCGGGACAGTCTCCCAGGGATGCTCTAGTCCATGATTGGCCCTCGGGTCTTCTCTGCGCATTTCCGCCCTTTCCTCTCATTCCCCAGTTTCTGAAGAAAGCCCGGTGGTTGAAGAACAAGGTAATCCTCATAGCACCATATTGGCCACGACAGATTTGGTTCCCATT